>NC_079190.1:252861100-253163373 GCF_029499605.1 Hyla sarda | reverse complement strand
ATAAATAAGTGGATTAAAGCAAGTGTGCCAAAGGAAAAGGAGGAGACCTAGATTGCTGTGCAGAACAGAGACGTTATTGCTCAAAAAACATAGACAATACTGGGAACAAGATATTCTTCAAAAATGCTGGGGGAGAAAAAAAATTACAGGTAAAAACCAAGAAGAAGAAAAAAGAGCAAAAATGGTATGTGGAGGATTAAGAAAGTGGGCAAGAGAATAATGAGAGAGAGCAGCCTGCAAAGCAGTGTGCCGGCCGTAATATCACATTATACACAACATGAGCTCTGTTAACAAGCAAAAGAGCCTTTTATGTGTGCTACAACTCACTGTGACAGCACTTTCAGGCTCCGTCTGAATGTTACACATGGAAATACAAGGCTGCTTCTGCATCCGAACTCATGGTAAAATGTATTGCAGACAGGGAGACATGACGAGCCACTTGGCGGAAAAAAGCTGGGGCGTAGGCTATGTTATCATTTACATATGATAAGAACCAGAGGACAAAGCAAGGAAAAGAATCAATATACGTGAGTGGCAAAAAGTCAATCCAATTACTGCACCTTCTAAAGAAAACTGTGATCTAGCAATAGGAAATACATACTTTACTGTAGAGTTGATAGTCAACCTTCATTAGGTTCGGGGCTGTCACAATATATTTCTTTGCTTGTTTAATCTATAAAATCTTAGTTTGTTTTTAGGCTGATTCCTCGCATTGAGAGTGTGGTGAAGCCGAGGTGTAGCTGGGATGCACCTCAAAGGGTACATCCTGGGCTTTTATGAAAACGCCCTTTGGTTTTGACTTTGAATATCACTATGCATTATGAGATAAAGAACCCCGCTCTGTCTCCATATCACCAGCACAAGACCCCGCAGAATGTGATTCTACAGCACTGGGTCCTACACTGAAGATGGGGGCTATGGACACAAAGAAGAAAGCTCCATCTTGTAATGCAGACAGACAGTGGGGAAAACAGGTGCCTGGAAAACGCCTGGGGGAAAGTGCTGCCCCACACCTGCATTATGTAAATGTATGTATCTTGACACTTACCTGTATGTCCTCAAAGGAGGGTATATAAGTGGCTCTCTTGTATGTATCAGTTACATTGCGCAAGATCTCAACACAGAACAGAAGGTCTCCACTGTAGTAGTTCTTAGCTGATACCAATTCCAACATGCTCCGTACTACCTGTGTCATCCCTTGACCCGCTAATAGGCGCTGACCTTTTGCCAAGTGTTCGCGGAGCTGTAGGACAAAACAAAATATGGATTGATATAGAAAAAAATGATAATTGACATTAGGATATGAATATCTTTGCATTGTTATCTTATTGTTCATTTGCTACCTAGATACAAAATTAAGTAACTTTCCAACTAGAGTTCATTAAAATGTGTCTCCAAGTATTTGCAACTTTCCATAAACCATTAAAGAGTACTTCTCATCAAATTTAAAAAAAATATTTTATAGCTTAATCTATATAGATCAATTTTGCAATTGGATTCCTAATCCTGATTCCTTTCCAACTCTGGCCACTAGGGGTCTCCCTAGGAGTCCCTGTTTCAGTGATTTCGGACTCATGCCGGCCTGGCTTTTGAGTATGAAATCCAGACTCAGCGCAGCTCCCCGCCTGTCAATCAGCTCTGTTTTCAGACGTTCCTCCTCACTATATGGCACATGTAAAGCCAAACAGAAGCTGCTGTCCCGCCCCTGTACTCAGCCTGTATGTGCGCTCCCGAGAGGGAGCGCCGCATACAGGAAGAAGGGCTGATGCGAGCCCCGGCCAGGCATCAGATAACGTTGCGCCTGCCGGGCCCCGCCCACTTCTTCCGCTTGTACACAGCACCATACTGAGCTACCGAAGATGGAATAAAAAAAGGTATTTATAGGGGGTACTGAATAAAAAAAAAATGTCAGGGATACAGTAAGTTAGAGTCAGGGACACATGGGGAGGAGGATTAGGGAAAGTGTAGTTGATGATAGGTGCTCTTTAAGATAAGTGAAGATAAGAAACTATGAGGGGCACAGACACAGAACTGAAAATCCATTTCCATTGCCTCGCATGTACTGAATTCAAAGTCAGTGATCAGTGCAAGAGGCCACGGGGATGATAACTTAAACATCTCAGGCATAGGGAGAAGAGATTCTAAATTCCTCACAGGCTGTAGAAGGAGAATCCAGATTATGAATGAAGCTGTGCTGATACACGGGAACCACACATCTACTCTATCTAACTGTCCAGTTGGTTCAGTATAACTCAAAATGTGTGTCACAACAGGACTAGCTTATAAAAAGAACGCAAGCCTGATTATGCAATACTACTGAGAGGTGTGTATGCTATGTGTGTCTATGTGTGGCAACTAGGTGATTGTGAGCCCAATGGCAGTGGGTTAAGGGGTTTTAGCATTGTAATACTGTTTTTAATTTGTGTATGAAAATGGGATTCTTTGTGTAATAACTTTTGTTGTCCCCCTGATGCCGCTGGTATTGCTCTTCCGGTGGGGTTTTTCTTGCTTCTTGGGATCTACATGTAACACTGCAGCTTAGCTTATCGCTGGTCACAGAGATGTCCTGCCTCGACAAGTCATAGACTGAGAAGTAGTGTGATGGACCTGGGCCCGGCTTTCTTCCTTGTACCCAGGCCAAATAGGCAACACTGCTGCTCAGCCAATCACCGGCCAGGATGTGACACCACTGTGGCCAGCAGGTATCTAAGCTGCCTTCAGAAAAAAGACCACTACGGGGGATGGGAGAACGATACAGGCAGCAGAAGTAAGTCAAAGTATATTATTTTAATTGTAGCAGCCTGGGCTTATTTTTTTTTATTTATTCTTTACCAGAATATACCTTTATGACAGCAGCACTTAGGACATTCATCATGATCAGCATGTATTACTAGCAGGGCAGGGATACACTCACATGATATAGTATAAAGCTAGGACCAGGATGCAAAATGCATGTCAAGGGTTCAGAAAATGAGTGAAGGAATTAAGACTGCAGCCTTGTTTTACAACTTTGTTTTAACTCATTGGAAATACTGACTTGTGGAAAAATCAATTTCCCCATGTCAAAGGTGTCCATAGCCTTTATACAGTCATACCATTGTAGTATACAGTTAAAATATTGTTGTTGGGTTTGTTGGATTTTCAAGTTAACATAGCATCTTTCTCTTTCCCTGTCTTTATCTGTCTTTCTTAAAGAATCCATTACAAGATTTTTTTTTCCCCTAAAAATATCTTAACTGCAAGGGGCTTTGGAAAATCCTGTGGAGCAGTAAACCAATTGCCATTTCTGTGCAAGCGATTTGACTGGTTCTATATTTGGATCCGAATCTCTTCCTGGGTTAAACTTGGCTCAGTAAATTACCAATCCTTTTTATGGGACCTGATTAATGAGACCCAGGTTAACTTGCAAAAAGTGCCAAGTCTGGTAACAGATGAAAACCCCAGCACAGGATGAATTACACTGATGTCCTCGTAAATTGAGAAATTAGCATACTTTCTAGCCATCATGAAGCGTCTCTGTAACTAAGCGCCTGCAGAAGTGTGATTATAATCAATACAATTTACTCTTTTCAGGCACTGACAGATTTATATTAGAGGAGACTGCAGACACAGAACTTTTTGCCATGTTACATTTTGTTCATGAGCTGACCCTGCTAAAAACTATGCCCATTCATTCCTACTTTCAGAGGAGCTGTAGTTCACAATAAGAATACGGTATAGGATGTCCAGTTCATAGTGATTGGCTGTACTATCTGTGTTCTGTCCTTGTCCGGTAACCTACAGCAATCTGATTAGAGGCAGTATAGAAAATACTTTATCATTATGATCCATCTTATTGTTTGCTTCCCTCCATTATCTATATGGCTGAAGTTTTATTAAGTCATCATATATTAAATGTTCTTGTCAGATCTAATGAAAGAGGGGGATGAAAGAATTATAAAGAGCCCCATGTCAGTCCTGCATTCTACAAACATCTCTTGCACGTTATGATATTGCATTGCACTTCTAAAGATTAAATAAGTTACATAGCAAAAAAAAAAAAAAACAAACAGACATGGGCACTCACCCTTAAAACTTAGCCTTTTTTCTTCTGTATTAAAAAGACTCCGGCTGCTAGAGTCGTTTCTGTTCCCCTGTCCATACGCGCTTTTTAATATGGAAGAATAAAGGCATGTTTTAGGGGTGAGTGCCCATGTTTTTTTCTCTATTTTTGCTATGTTTTTATTGTGAAGTATTGTTGGGCTATATTCACAAGTGAGCACCACCCCATGCGTTTTTTTGTAGCTCTGCCTTTACCCAGTAGTATTTTGTGGTTCTATCTTCAGTGAGTTACACACAATAGTGCCACCCCCATGTTCTTCTGTGCATAGTGTTTATTAAATAAGTTACCCTAAGGCCTTACAGAAACCTGAATTAAAGGCTATGTTCACATGGCAGAAAGTTTGCTGAATGTCTGGCTGGGAAAACATGGGCGGACCTTCAGAAAATTTGGATGTTCTGCTGGTGCTAGAACCGCTTGGAAATGCGCCGTTTTTATATGCATTTGAGAGCAGAATCTGCAGAAACAATGAACATGTTCAGACTGGAATATATCCACTGAATTTTGCACGGAAATTCTGCTGTGGGAACAAACCCCTAACACTACTCCTCAATTAATGTCCACAGAATGTATTAGATTGTTATCAGCAAACCTTTACAGAAGGTAATAAAAGAATAAATAAACTTCTTGATGTACCCACCTTCATAATTTTCATTGTTCCCTACTGCCACTGTGCAGGTTCCCTGCCACATCTCTGTTTGCACTCCGGCATGACGACATGATATCCATAGGGATGACAGGTCACATAACAAGTAACCTCACCGACCCGTGACTGCCTGGCTCGCAAGCCATGTCATTACACAGAACAGAAGTGGCAGGGGACCAAAACAAAAGCTTAAAGGGAATGTTCAAGAATTCTTAAGGTATGTATATTAAGAAGAGCATTATTTTGGCACGTAGCACACTTTTTATGTCAAGAAAATGTCTAAGGCTGTAAAGAATAAGAAAACAACCTACATACATCTCATTATATCAAGTAGTAAATAATTGATTGAAGTGAACAACAAAAAGATTTTATTTTTCAGTCTAATCCAGGGTCTCAAACTCCCGGCTCGCAGCCCCTTCCCCGCTGCCCCCCGTACTCATCTTTTTGTTCAGATCCGGCAAAGCAGGGGTTGGCGTGACGTCAGCGGCCTTGGGTGGTGCCGCCGACGTGACGTGCCGTCCGCACTGATCTGGTGCGACTTGTCTGCTCTGGTGCACCTGACTGACCCTGGTAAGTCAGTACTGCCAGGGAGAAAAAGGGGCGCTGGGGGGTTCTAGCCTTTGGTGGGGGGGGGGGGGTAGTAGTACCCCCCCCCAGCAGTAGTACCCCATCATCTGTCAGATGATGCTGTTATCACAGTGGAGGTGGGGGCGGTGTTGCTGGTGGATGATGGGGGTGCTACTGCTGGGGGGGGTTGCTGGTGGATGATGGGGGTGCTCCTGCTGGGGGGGGTTTCAGGTGGATGATGAGGGTGCTACATCCCAATCATCCAACAACACCCTCCCCAAAAGTAGCACCCCCATCATCCACCAGCAACCCCCCCCCAGCAGTAGCACCCCCATAATCTACCAGCAACACCCCCCCCCCATTCCCCCTACCCCTCCGTGGTAATAGCATGAGCTGACGGATGATGGGGGTGCTACTGCTGGGGGAGGGTGCTGTTGGAAGATTGGGATGCAGTAGCACCCCCATCATCCACCAGAACCCCCCCCCCAGCAGTAGCACCCCATCATCTACCAGCAACCCCCCACCCCAGCAGTAGCAGGTGCTACTGCATCCCAATCATCCAACAGCACCCTCCCCCAGCAGTAGCACTCCCATCATCCGTCAGTTCATGCTATTACCACAGTGGTGTAGGGGGAATGGGGGGGGGGGTGTTGCTGGTAGATTATGGGGGTGCTAATGCTATGTCCACTTAAAATATAGGATAGTTAATTTAACCCTTAACTACCCCCATTTGTGAGGGTCTGGGTTTTTGTTTAAAGTCCCATGCAAATCAATGGGAAATGTATGTTTCCACATAACTTCCGTACGACTGGAGATATTTCAATACCTGGTACACATATTACAGGTCTGGATATGAGGACGGGATATGAGGACGGGATAGGAGGTCGGGATAGGAGGTCGGGATAGGAGGTTGGGATAAGAGGTCGAGATAGGAGGATGGGATAGTAGGTCGGGATAGGAGGTCGGGATAGGAGGTCGAGATAGGAGGTCGAGATAGGAGGACAGGATATGAGGACAGGATAGGAGGACAGGATAGAAGGGCGGGATAGAAGGGCGGGATAGGAGGACGGGATAGGAGGACGGGATAAGAGGTCGGGATAGGAGGTCAGGATAGGAGGTCGGGATAGGAGGTCGGGATATGGGGTTGGGATATGACAACAATATATGAGGATGGGATATGAAGTCAAAAGCTTCCTCTGTTGATTTTCCTCCACAACAAGGATTAGGAAGGAAAAACGGGGCAACGCCAGGTACTCACCTAGTCTATATATATAAAACTCAACGTGTGTGTGTATGTTCCAGTATCACTTCCAAACTGCTAAAGATATTAATATGAAACTTGGCAAACATGTTACTTATATGTCAACAAAAAACATAGGATAGGTAATATAACCCTTACCCACCCTCATTTGCGATAGTCTGGGTTTTTATTTAAAGGGGTACTCCGGTAAAAACTTTTTTCTTTTAAATCAACTGGTGGCAGAAAGTTAAACATATTTTTAAATTACTTCTATTAAAAAATCTTAATCCTTCCTGTACTTATTAGCTGCTGAATACTACAGAGGAAATTCTTTTCTTTTTGGAATGCTCTCTGATGACATCAGGAACACAGTTTTCTCTGCTGATGTTATTATTATAATAATAACAACGCTTTATTTATTGTTGTCCTTAGTGGGATTTGAAACCAAGTCCCTAGCACTGCAAGGCAGCAGTGCTAACCACTGAGCCACCATGCTTCCCTTAGCATGCATCTGCTATGCATCTGCTATGCATGGTTGCTAAAATGGACAGAGATTTCAGCAGAGAGCACTGTGTTCGTGATGTCATCAGTGTTCCAAAAAGAAAGGAATTTCCTCTGTAGCATTCAGCAGCTAATAAGTACTGGAATGATTAAGATTTTTTAATAGAAGTAATTTACAAATATGTTTAACTTTCTGCCACCAGTTGATTTAAAAGAAAAAAGGTTTTCACCGGAGTACCCCTTTAAAGTCCCATACAAGTCTATGGGAAATATATGTTACAGAATAACTTCCAAACAGCTGGAGATATTTTGGTAATACCTGGTCACATGTTACTGATATGTCAAATAAAAATATATAATAGTTAAATTAACCCCTAACCTGCCCCCATATGTGAAGGATGGAGTTTTTGTTTCAAGTCCTTAAAGTCCCAAGTTTTGTTTCAAGTCCTAAGCTCCGCTCTGCTTCTCCTGGTGAATGTGTCAGACCGGCTGGTAAGCCACACCCCATCTCACAAAGGCACGCCACCTTTTAAACCACACCCATTTTATTTATAGCTTACAATATCTTTACCACAATGCAGTCCCACCTGAGGACGGGATATGAGGAATAGCTATGGGGACGGGATATGAGGAGGGGATATGTGGAAAGGATATGAGGACGGGATATGAGGTCGGGATATGAGGACGGGATATGAAGTCAGGATATGAGAACGGGATATGGGGTCGGGATATGGGGTCGGGATATGTGGTCGGGATACAGGGACAGTATATGAGGTCGGGATATGAGGACGGGATATGAGGACGGGATATGGGGTCGGGATATGGGGATGGGATATGGGGACGGGATGTGAGGTTGGCATATAGGGACAGGATATAGGGACAGGATATGAGGAGAGGATATAGGGAAGATACATGAGAACAAAATATGAGGACAGGATATGAGGTCGGAATATGAGGAGGGGATTTGGGGTCGGGATATTAGGAGGGGATATGAGGTCACGATTTAGAGACAGGATATGAGGACAAAAGCTTCCTCCTTTGTTGCTTTTCCTCCCCCACAAGGATAAGGTAGGAAAAACTGGGCAGCGCTGGGTACTCAGCTAGTAAGAAATAAAGAACACATGAAATATACAGTGCAGTATTGCACAATTCCACCGTTGCTCAGTGGCTAGCTTTGATGCGTTGCAACATTGGAGCCTCCGGATTTGGTCCAGCCAAAGCCAAACTTGCAAAGAGTTTGCATATTCTCCATATCCTTTACTCTGCTCCAATCCATATTACAGATAGGCCATTCTTACTCTCAAACATTCAAACCAAAATACAAATAATAAATGACAGTAAACGAACAAACAATAGACATAATATTTACATGCATGCAGGTGGTGTGACATGTTTCCACTCAGGAAACAGGGTAGATACCAATTTACACACACAAAGATCCAAATGGGCCAACAA
Organism: Hyla sarda; assembly: GCF_029499605.1. NCBI lineage: Eukaryota > Metazoa > Chordata > Amphibia > Anura > Hylidae > Hyla > Hyla sarda. Next base: position 253,154,865 of record NC_079190.1, on the reverse strand, counting down.
AAACCCTTTTTTAAATCCCTGACCGATTAAAAAATAACTTTAATTAACCCCTTAAGGACCACAGATGTATGAGTACGTCCCTGCGCCCTGGATCTTAAGGACCAGGGACGTACTCATACGCCGTGGGAATTCCGTCCCCTGCCGCGCGCCGGGCGGGGACCGGACCGGGGTGACTGCTGATATCGATCAGCAGTCACTCCGCGCAAATGCCCAGCAGGGTCATCAGACCCCCCCATGACGGCGATCGGCGCAAATCGCAAGTGAATTCACACTTGCGATTTGCGCGATTCCGAGACATTACGGGTCTATAGTGACCCGGTGACCTGGAATGTAAGGGGGATTGCGGGTGTCTAAGACACCCAGGATCCCGCTGAAGCGATAGGAGTGAGGTGGCAGGGTTGCCACCCCTCCTATCCCTGCTATTGGTGGTCTAGACGCGACCACCAATAGCAGATCAGGGACGGGGGGGTTAACTTTCGTTTTCCCCGTCCTGCCCACCCACAATAGGCGGGGTAGGACGGGAAAACGACGGGGACCGGCGCCGAAGATCCACTTACCGATCTGGGCAGGTGACGGAGGCTGCGGGCGACGGAGATCAGCGGGCGGCGATGACGTGCGGCTGGATCCGATGGAAGCTGGTGAGTTGCCTAGCAACATCTGGAGGGTACAGTTTGAGACCATTATACAGTGGTCTCTAACTGTAGCCCTCCAGATGTTGCAAAACTACAACTCCCAGCATGCCCAGACAGCTGTTTGGGCATGCTGGGAGTTGTAGTTTTGCAACAGCTGGAGGGCTACAGTTTGAGACCACTATATGGTAGTCTCTGAACTATAGCCCTCCAGATCTTGCAAAACTACAACTCCTAGCATGCCCACACAACTGTTTGCTGTCTGGGCCTGCTGGAATTTGTAGTTTTGCAGCATCTGGAGGGCCAGTTTGCAGTGGTCTCTATACTGTAGCTCTCCAGATGTTGCAAACCTGCAAATCCAAGCATGCTGGGAGTTGTAGTTGCGATCCCTCCAGCTGTTGCATAACTACATCTCCCAGCATGCACTTCGGTGATCAGTACATGCTGGGAGTTGTAGTTTTGCAACAGCTGGAGGCACACTGATTGGAAAATATTGAGTTAGATAACAGAACCTAACTGAAGGTTTTCCAACCAGTGTGCCTCCAGCTGTTGCAAAAGAAAAACTCCCAGCCTGCATGGTCTGTCAGTACATGCTGGGAGTTGTAGTTTTTAAACAGCTGGAGGGTTGCCCCCCCATGTGAACGTACAGGGTACATTCACACGGGCAGGCTTACAGTAAGTTTTCTGCTTCAAGTATGAGCTGTGGCAAATTTTTCGCCGCAGCGCAAACTCCTAGCAGGGAACTCACTGTAAACCTCCGCCAGTGTGAATGTACCCTAAAAACACTACACTACACTAACACATAATAAAGAGTAAAACACTACATATACACCCCCTTACACTGCCCCCCCCCCCCCCAATAAAAATTAAAAATGTATTGTACGGCAGTGTTTCCAAAACAGAGCCTCCAGCTGTTGCAAAACAACAACTCTCAGCATTTCTGGACAGCCACTGACTGTCCAGGCATTCTGGGAGTTTAGCAACAGCTGGAGGCACCCTGTTTGGGAATCACTGGCGTACAATACCCCTATGTCCACCCCTATGCAATCCCTAATTTAGTCCTCAAATGCGCATGGCGCTCTCACTTTGGAGCCCTGTCGTATTTCAAGGCAACCGTTTAGGGCCACATATGGGGTATTTCCGTACTCGGGAGAAATTGCCTAACAAATTTTGGGGGCTTTTTCTCCTTTTACCCCTTATGAAAAGGTGAAGTTGGGGTCTACACCAGCATGCTAGTGTAAAAAAATAAATTTTTTACACTAACATGCTGGTGTTGCCCTATACTTTTCATTTTGACAAGAGGTAAAAGGGAATAAAGCCCCCCAAAATTTGTAATGTAATTTCTCCCGACTACGGAGATACCCCATATGTGGGCGCAAAGTGCTCTGGGGGCGCACAACAAGGCCCAGAGGGGAGAGTGCACCATGTACATTTGAGGTGATTTGCACAGGGGTGGCTAATTGTTACAGCGGTTTTGACAAACGCAAAAAAAAAAAAAAACACATGTGACCCCATTTCGGAAACTACACCCCTCACGGAATGTAATGAGGGGTGCAGTGAGCATTTACACCCCACTGGTGTCTGACAGATCTTTGGAACAGTGGGCTGTGCAAAAATTTAAAAATTTTGTACAGCCCACTGTTCCAAACATCTGACAGACACCAGTGGGGGTAAATGCTCACTGTACCCCTTGTTACGTTCCTCAAGGGGTCTAGTTTCCAAAATAGTATGCCATGTGGGGGTTATTTTGCTGTCCTGGCACCATAGGGGCTTCCTAAATGCGACATGCCCCCCCGAGCAAAATTTGCTCTCCAAAAGCTAAATGTGACTCCTCTTCTGAGCATTGTAGTTCGCCCGTAGTGCACTTCAGGTCCACTTATGGGGTACCTTTATACTCAGAAGAGATGGGATTACAAATTTTGGGGGGTATTTTCTGCTATTAACCCTTGCAAAAATGTGAAATTTGGGGGGAAACACACATTTTAGTGAAATCTTTTTTTTTTTTTACATATGCAAAAGTCGTGAAACCCCTGTGGGGTATTAAGGCTCACTTTATTCCTTGTTACGTTCCTCAAGGGGTCTAGTTTTCAAAATGGTATGACATGTGTTTTTTTTCTGCTGTCCTGGCACCATAGGGGCTTCCTAAATGCGACATGCCCCCCCGAGCAAAATTTGCTCTCCAAAAGCTAAATGTGACTCCTTCTCTTCTGAGCATTGTAGTTCGCCCGTAGTGCACTTCTGGTCCACTTATGGGGTACCTTCATACTCAGAAGAGATGAGGTTACAAATTTTGGGGGGTATTTTCTGCTATTAACCCTTGCAAAAATGTGAAATTTGGGGGGAAACACACATTTTAGTGAAAAAATTATAATATTTCTTTACATATGCAAAAGTCATGAAACACCTGTGGGGTATTAAGGCTCACTTTATTCCTTGTTACGTTCCTCAAGGGGTCTAGTTTCCAAAATGGTATGGCATGTGTTTTTTTTTTTTTTTTTGCTGTTCTGGCACCATAGGGGCTTCCTAAATGCAACATGCCCCCCAAAAACCATTTCAGAAAAACGTACTCTCCAAAATCCCCTTGTCGCTCCTTCCCTTCTGAGCCCTCTACTGCGCCCGCCGAACACTTTACATAGACATATGAGGTATGTGCTTACTCGAGAGAAATTGGGCTACAAACTTAAGTATACATTTTCTCCTTTTACCCCTTGTAAAATGAAGATTGTGAATTTTCTCCTTCATTTTGCTGCTATTCCGGTGAAACACCTAAAGGGTTAAAACACTGACTGAATGTCATTTTGAATACTTTGAGGGGTGCAGTTTTTATAATGGGGTCTTTTATGGGGTATTTCTAAGATGAAGACCCTTCAAATCCATTTCAAACCTGAACTGGTCCCTGAAAAATAGTGAGTTTGAAAATTTTGTGAAAAATTTGAAAATTGCTGCTGAACATTGAAGCCCTCTGGTGTCTTCCAAAAGTAAACACTTGTCAATTTTATGATGCAAACATAAAGTAGACATATTGTATATGTGAATAACATTTTTTTTTATTTGGAATATCCATTTTCCTTACAAGCAGAGAGCTTCAAAGTTAGAAAAATGCAAAATTTTCAAATTTTTCATAAAATTTTGGGATTTTTCACCAAGAAATGATGCAAGTTACCACAAAATTTTACCACTATGTTAAAGTAGAATATGTCACGAAAAAACAATCTCGGAATCAGAATGATAACTAAAAGCAAACCAGAGTTATTAATGTTTAAAGTGACAGTGGTCAGATGTGCAAAAAACGCTCTGGTCCTAAGGTGTAAAATGGCCTGATCCTTAAGGGGTTAAATCCAGATTAAAAGTAGAAATAATATGTGTAGAGTGATCCATAAACTTAAAATATACAGAGGTCACCAGATAAAGTAGTTCATTAAAATATCAGTGGACTGTCTGCTTATGGCTTATCTGTAGCCTGTTTTTCCGGAAACATCCTGTATACATTAGACATCCACTATTTAATATCAAATTTTTGCTGTCTGCAGTACAGCAACATATGATCTGATGATCCGTGACTTAAAGTGTACATGTTGTTAACAAAAACTTTTTATATAATATAGATAATATCATTATATGAATATTTGTAATATACATTGGTTAAAAAATGTGTATATTTTTGTCCCTACCGCTATTGTCTGTGTGTCTGTGAGGAGTCCAAATACAGTAAGTGTGGGTGGACAAGCAGGGCTCTGTACACTGAGGACAAGCAGGGCTCTGTACACTGAGGACAAGCAGGCTCTGTACACTGAGGAAAAGCAGGGCTCTGTACACTGAGGACAAGCAGGGCTCTGTACACTGATGGCAAGCAGTGCTCTGTACACTGAGGAAAAGCAGGGCTCTGTGCAGTGAAGACAAGCAGGGCTCTGTACACTGAGGACAAGCAGTGCTCTGTACACTGAGGACCAGCAGGGCTCTGTACACTGAGGACAAGCAGTGCTCTGTACACTGAGGACAAGCAGGGCTCTGTGCAGTGAGGACAAGCAAGGCTCTGTGCACTGAGGACAAGCAGGGTTCTGTGCACTGAGGACAAGCAGGACTCTGTACACTGATGACAAGCAGGGCTCTGTACACAGGGGACAGGCAATGCTCTGTGCACTGAGGACAAGCAGGCCTTTGTGCACTGAGGACAAGCAGGGCTCTATGCACTGAGGACAAGCAGGGCTATGTGCACTGAGGACAAGCAGGGCTCTGTACACTAAGGACAAGCAGGGTTCTGTGCATTGAGGACTAGCAGGGCTCTGTACACTGAGGACAAGCAGGGCTCTGTGCATTGAGGACAAGCAGGGCTCTGTACACTGAGGACAAGCAGGGCTCTGTACACTGAGGACAAGCAGGGCTCTGTACACTGAGGACAAGCAAGGCTCTGTGCACTGAGGACAAGCAGGGATCTGTACACTGAGGACTAGCAGGGCTCTGTACACTGAGGACAAGCAGGGCTCTGTACACTGAGGACAAGCAGAGCTTTGTGCAGTGAGGCTCTGTGACATGCCCTGAGCTCACACAGCAGGATGATTAACAAGCCAGAAGCCTGCACCGAGTTCTGCTTGTCCTCATTGCACAGAGCCCTGCTTGTCCTCAGTGTACAGAGTCCTGCTTGTCCTGCCTTCACTTCCTGTATTTCGACTCCTCATGGAGACACACAGGCAATAGCTGCAGGGACAGCATTTTTTCACCAAAAAATAATACAAAAAAAAAAATGTAATTTATGTATATTAAAAATATACATATAATGGTATTATCTACATTATATCAAAAGTTTGTGTTAACGACAGGTACACTTTAACACAACAACACACTTAGCCTCCCTGACATGTTTCAATTCCTAGAGCTCCGGAAAGTCTTGGTTTACCACATTTTTGAGAATGGGAACCAAGACTCCTCTGAGAACAGAGTTTGCAAGTACAGCCTCACTATTTATTCTCTAGGGGAACTGCCAACAATAGCGAATATGTACACACACACACACACACCAATTTTTTAAATAGGTTGGACAATTTAGTTGTATGTATGTTAATATTATCAATGTATCTCTAAATATTTGCTATGGGCAACAACAAAAAATCTTTTTATGGCCCACGTGTACGTCTGTTACAAATTTTAGTTTGTAACTAGATTGAAAACTGGCTTAAGGACTGTACCCAGTGAGTGGTGGTCAATGATTCGTACTCTGATTGGTCCCCGGTTATTGGTGTACCTTAAGGTTCAGTCCTTGGCCCACTTTTGTTTAAATGGGCACTGTCAGATACAAAAACTTTTGATATGTTGTAAAGCATGCAAAACCAATAGGTTTTGCAAATGCTTTCATTAGAAAATGTTCAGTATTTCATACTGAAAAAGCCAGTCAAACAACTGCCCCCTCTGCCTGCTTGGACAAATACTAGTCCTGCTGTGTCCATGCATCATCACCTATGTCATGGACACACTTCCTTGACTGACAGCTGTGAGCGCAGGGTTCACAGCTGGAGGAAAAATCCTCCCACTGTCAGCTTGTGTCCCGCTACTGTCAGTGAGGACAAGCTGGGAGTTGTAGTTTTGCTATTACCTGGGGAGATGTGATCAGACAGCATACTGAGGGAGGGGGGGAGACCTGCAGAGTGAGGCCACGCCCCCTCCCTTTGAGAGGAATTCAGACTAGTGAGCTAAATTAAAAGTGTAATAAAAAAATAAATAAAAGGTGCTAGACACATTATTAGACACATTATTAGATGCACATGGTCAGGATTAGGTACTGAGTGATATATTTTAAAAAAATGTATTGGATCTGACGGGCACGCTTTAACTTATTTATTAATGATATAGAGGATTGGATTAACAGCTCTGTTTCTATCTTTGCAGATGACACCAAGCTTTGTAGATCGGTAAAGTCTATGGAAGACGTGCATAAATTATAATCTGACATGGGCACAATGAGTGTTTGGGAATCCACTTGGCAAATGAGGTTCTTAGGGTAAAACAGAGAGTCACTGGTAGAAAAGGATCTGGGTATACAAGTAGATCATAGACTATAGAGCAGCATGCAATGTCAAGAGGCTGTTTCTGAGGCCAGTAGGATTTTGTCATGTTTCAAAAGAGGCATGGACATCACAAAGGTGGAAAGAGATGCGCAACTAATCTAATAAGGGGCATGAAACATCTTAGGTATGAGAAAAGATTCAGAGAATTACATTTGTTTAGACTTGTATGATCAATATATATAGAAATATGGGGGAAAACTGTTCAAGGGGCACTCCCTCTGTTTGGAGATAAAAACATTTAGAAGGAGATTTATCAAGCTCTGTAGTAGATTTTTTTGCATAAAAAAGTGCTGTGACTTATAGATTTTTGCTTATTTCAAAGCACATTTCTGAAATCTGCTTACGTAGTAATTTTTTACTTTGCAGTGGTGATGTATTTATCAAATGCGATAGTCGCTTTTTATGAAGAAAATAAGTCGCATCTCCATTTAAAAGTCGTATATGTATTCCAGGTCCAACCTGGCTTACAGAAAGTGCATACATCCGCAGAAAAGGACATTAACACCCACTTTAACAACTGTTCTTGTTCTGCATCATGAAACAAAGCTACTACATTAATGTTAATTACAGAAAAAATGTATTATATAACTAATAACTATTAATTTTAAAGTTGAAAATACACACTGCACACTTTGTAAATTTTAGAACACATACATGCTGGCGTACCCACTACATTTTAAAATTAATGTTGTGTTAAAATAGAATAAGGCACAAAATAATTGTGTAAGAATTTTTACAGACTATGTAAATAACTCATATGTGCCACAAAAATTTTACCTTAAAAAAAAAAAAAAGAAACATCCATAGCAATACAACTTCAAGCACATTTTGGGATGGGTAACGCACCGAGCTGTTTTTTTTTTTTTTTTGTGGCTACACTATTGTTTATGTGCCTGTTGGTGCTGCGCTGTCTTCCTTCCTGACGTAAACTCCGGCCTCAGCGCAGGGACGCAAGACTCCGCCACCCAACGTCACAAAATGTGGGCTTAAAATTAAACAAGAAAGCCTCCAGAGTACGGATATTCATGGTGCAGCATAGTATGTTTTTTTATATTTTTTAATTTCTGAGGGTGGATGGGTTGTTGCGGGATAGTTGGAGTGCAGCTATTTAGGGCCAGGCAGGCCAGTCAGGGTGTCACCCGATACGGTACGCCCCCCCCCCCTTCCCGTCACTCTCTAGCAACGCTACTGGTAATAAAGGGTAGATAAAGAACTTTGGCTATTAACATAAGGGAAAACTTTTCTGCTTTAAAAAATGCTTTTGTAAGCGGGTTTCCCGGGTTTTGCTTACGTGCTGTTTATTTATCAAGGTCGTGTGACTATTTGATAAATAGGTTGCACGTAAGCAAAAGTAAGTTAAAAAAAATTGTCATATTAAAGCCATACGTTTGAAAAGAATGATAAATCTCCTTCTTAGTCCCCAGAGGTAAATAGCCTTCTTTATCATAAGAACTGTGAATTTATGGAACACTCTGCCTCAGGAACTGGTTACAGCAGTAACAGTTAAGGACTTCAAAACAGGGTTAGATACATTCCTAGAGCAAAATAACATTAATATATATGTAGAAATATAGCATCCCCTTCCCTTTGTTCACCCATACCAAATTCCCTTCACCTCCTTGGTTAAATGGACATGCGTCTTTTTTCAACCGAACTAACTATAGAACTATGTAACTACAATAAGTCAGCTTGAGAAATCTTATTTAAAATCCACAGCATATCCATCCTTTTTGAACATACCCTTAGGATACATTCACATTGTGTCTTCTGTGGATTTTATGTTAAGGATTTGATGCTGTGTAAGGCATTTATTTACGATGATTTATACAGCATAACATTTGCAGCATGCAATCTGCATCAAACACTGTATGTGTAAAAGTACCCTTATATCTGATACTCCAGACGGCAGGAAAACATACTGAACTGGACATACAGTAAGTGCTGAAATAATAGGCATATTTTGATCTGGGTCTACGAGTATAACTTTATATCAAGATACCGTAAGCTTCAATACTTTGCAGTGGTTTCTGTACGGATTTCTGCATGAAAAATAGGCAGTAAATTCCACAGTATGTAATTCCTGCAGCGGAAATTCTGCAGCAGAAATTCTGCTGAGTGAATGGGACAGCAGAATCCCATTGAAGTGCATTGGTTATAAATTCATGCAGAATTTTCATGCGGAATTCCATGCAGGAATTCTGGCGAACATAGCCTTACTATGTGTTCAGTCTCATTTGCTGAGGATTCCAGGAAGTATGATGCTATTACTATTTTTCTTCTGTTATTTCTTTGTGCAAAATGAATTTTTAAGCCAAATAAATGGTGTTATTAATTGCGCCATAAGCAGCTGTCAACTCTTATTCAACCCAGGGCTGGACTTAAAACAATGGGGCAGCAGGATTTTAATGAAATAGCACATTGTGATTAAGCAAACTGTCCTATAATATTTCTCCTCCGCTAGAGTCAGACTTTTTTTTATCAAACCCCACAGAGGCTTCTTTACAAATGAAAATTACACTCACACTGTACAGTGACCCCCCCGACCTACGATGGCCCCGACATACGGCCTCTCATGTTGAAGGCAGCATCAACATACGATGCTTTTGTATGTCAGGGCCATCGCATAAATGGCTATCCGACAGCGCAGACTGTTTCAGCTGCCACCGGATAGCTGTTTACGGTTCCCCGTGTGGTCCGCTGACGATCACTTACCTGTCCTCGGGGCTCCGGCGCGTCCTCTTCGGGCTCCCCTGCATCGTCGGCGCTCTCCTTCGACGTCATCACGTCGCCGCGCACGCCGTCCCGTCATCCAATAGGAGCAGCGTGCGTAACGACATAATGGCGGCGACGGAGAGCGAGGATGCCGGGGAAGCAGAGGCCTTGCCGGAGCGCCGGGGACACGGCGACAGCGATGGATGGCGACATCCAGGGCAGCGGTGACGAGCGGTGACGGTCCGGAGTGGCGGGGACACGTGAGTATAACCTCCAATACCAGTGGTCTTCAACCTGCGGACCTCCAGATGTTGCAAAACTACAACACCCAGCATGCCCGTACAGCCGTTGGCTGTCCGGTCATGCTGGGTGTTGTAGTTTTGCAACATCTGGAGGTCCGCAGGTTGTAGACCACTGTCCTATACTTTACATTGCACGGATCCCTCAACATGCGATGGTTTCAACCAACAATGGTCCATTTGGGACGGATTACCATCGTATGTTGAGGGACCCCTGTATTAGTTTCCCAGTCTAGAATGCAGTCAATGTTGACAATGGCCAGTCATGATCATTTGGCAGCCATCAATATAACAGTTCAATTAACCCTGCACAAAATGACTGGGGAAGCTTTCCTACTGTTCATGGGAGAATTAACCCCTTAACGTTCCTTGACTTTAAACACTCCATAGAGTACCCATGCATTTTGCGATATTCACTACCAAAAAACACTATTAGTTAAGTGCTAGCTTGTGCCTGAGGCCTTTTACCTAGATCCTGTAATAAATTGAACATCTAGGCACTTAAACAATGAATCTATGATGTTAAAACGCAACAGTTAGTAAAGCAATCACCGCAACATGATAGATCCAGCAAGACATAAATTAAATCACTCCAAAATGAATGTCATATTTCCTACATCTGAATAATAGCTTGGAAGGTCACACACACCCACACACCGACTCGTGTATTGTATGTATGTACCAGTCTTAATTTATTCATGATTGCTTCACTCCTGAATCCGAATGGCTTGAGTGTTATTTATGTGTGTGCAGCCTATGTACAGACATAAGTCATTTACATTGTTGGCCTCCACATACCGAACATATAAATTTATAGCATAGCTTCATGATGGGTAAGAGCATCCATGCTTTCTGGCCTATGATCCTTTTACATTGTGTGTTGCGTGACAAATATTTTAATAAAAAAAAATAGATCTGCAATGACAATCAAAGCCAATCCAGAGTTCTCCCTCACCTTCACCTTATTCCTTTTATGCATTTCAATTACAACTCCTAATGCGGCAATATCAAATATCTTTTAATAAGAAAAGGGGGATGATTTTAATTTTTATTAGGGGAAGGGCTTTTATGTATCTTTAGTATCTTTAGAAAAAAATTTAAGTCCCCATAGGTGACTTTTATAAGCAATCATTTAATAGCTTGTACTGTTCAGTGTTATGCCATGCATAACACTGATCAGTACTACCAATGCTCTACTTTTACAGTCTGCATGAGGTAGACTTTATAAGAAGCTCAACGATCAGCAGTGCAGAGGTAAGGTGAAGCCCTCCGGCCACCATTTTAACAGATCAGGACTGCCATAATACACTGTGGAGGTCCTGTTTAGTCCCTTGAGCCCCCTGGCAACTGTCACTTCAATTTTAAGATGCCAAAATTGGCATTAATTGCAGTATCTAAAGGGTTAATGGTGGAGCATGCAGGGGATGAAAATATATGTCCTTTGTTTTGAAGGGGTTAAAGGGAATCTGTTAAGTTGACCAAGCACTCTGATCTACCTGCATTGTGTTAAAAATAAGGAGCAGGGCACATTGGTATTAATAGTAAAAGATTCAGTATAAATTGTATCTCTGCTCACTTCTGGCTTAGGAGTCCAGTGGGCAGTCCTTATCAGTGACTGACAGCTGTCTGTGTTTGCTAGAGAAATATCTGCTCATTCCAGGCTTAGGAGTGGGTGGTCCTAATCAGTGACGGACAACTGTCTGTGTTTGCATGATCTTACAGAAAGGAATCTTCGTGAATAAAAGAGACTGCCCACTGGACTCCTAAGCCCTGAATGAGCAGAGCTTTTTTTTTATCAAGTTACACGCTATCTTGAATGTTAACTAAATACTACAGATCAATCTGCCCAGCTACCACTGCTCTAAAACATGATGGACTACACTTAAAGGGGTACTTCCCCCTGGACATTTGTTTGCCTATCCAAAGGATAGGGGGATAAGATGCTTGATTGTGGGGGTCCCGCTGCTGGGGACCCCACGATCTCCCTGCTGTACCCGGCATTCATTTAGAGCATCGGGTGCAGCGCCGGAAGCTTGTGACATCAGGGTCATGCCCAGCTCATGACATCACAGTCATGCCCCCTCAATGCAAGTCTATGGGAGGGGGCATGACGGCATTCACACCACCTCCCATAGACTTGCATTGAGGGGGCATGGTCGTGACGTCACGAGCAGCGCTTGACCGTGATAACACGAGCCTCCACCCTGCATCGCCAGTCATCCGGCACGGAGCGAAGTTTGCTCCGTGCACTGGATGTCTGGGGTGCCACAGCAGAGATCACGGGGGTCCCCAGTGGCAGGACTTCCATGAGCAGACATCTTATCCTCTATCCAAAGGATAAGGGATAAGATTTCTAGGGGCGGAGTACCCCTTTAAATAGTGGCAGGTTCTCTTTTAAGTGAATGTGTGCATCATATGGAATCATCATGGAATAATGGAATACATCATTAAAAACCTAGAGGCACAGTAACATTGGATTGACTGAAGGAGAAATGATGCTAAAATTTCATATTTTGGAATACTATTCAAATGGTGTTATAATCCTCAATACTTTCAACAAAACATTAGAACTATTTTACCAACAGGACAGAAACACTAATTCAAAAGAGGCAACCAATATGGCTGCATAAAAGGTCTGAAAAAATGTCAACCATAAGAAGAAGGAAACATACCAAATCTAAACCATGGCAGGCACTGACTTTTTATTGACTAAAATATGTCCTTTTTGGTGTAAAAACATGTATAAAGTATGTGAAACAATTGGTTGTACTGTAGAATCTGTAAGAATTTATATTTACGTAGCAGCCGCTCTCGCTCCATAAATAGACATTCCTGTTTACGAAGGAGAAACATATTTTAAAGATTATCAACCACACGCAGCCTTTCCGAAGCATCTGAAATCCAGTTCCAGCCTCATCTTTTCTTCTCAGGGAAGTCAAGCACAACACATTGTTTCGCTGCCCTCCATCTGGCTAATTGTGCCCAGGCAACGGTCATTACACTATAAACCCTATCACTTTAAGACAGGGAAGCATTCTGAGGAATGTAATTCTTGTCTATGTGCTGTTTAAAGGGCTACTCCACTATATATATATTTTTTTTAAATCAACTGGTTCCAGAAAGTTAAATAGATTTGTAAATTACTTTTATTTAAAAAAAAAACCATAATCCTTCCAGTACTTATCAGCTGCTGTTATGATCCACAGGAAGTTCTTTTCTTTTTGAATTTCCTTACTGTCTGACCACAGTGCTCTCTGCTGACACATCTGTCCATTTTAGGAACTGTCCAGAGCAGGATGGGTTTTCTATGGGGATTTGCTCCTACTCTAGACAGTTCCTAAAATGGACAGAGGTGTCAGCAGAGAGAAAAGAACCTCCTGTGGATCATAACAGCAGCTGATAAGTACTGGAAGGATTAAGATTTTTTAATAGATGTCATTTACAAATCTGTTTAACTTTCTGGCACCAGTTGATTAAAAAAAATGCTTTCCAGTGGAGTACCCCTTTAAATGGTACGCAATAGACCCATCATTATCTTACCAAGCATTAACCTCTAATGTTCCAATGTAACATGAACATCAAGACTCCCCCGGAGCTCTGAGAAAAGGGGGGCAGAGGGGGAGCCCCTACATTCTTTCCTGCATTATGATATAGATTTGAGCACAAGGATTCTGCTGTAAGATGAATAAGTATATGTTTGCCCAGTGTATTACTATTAGTACGAAGGGGTTTAGCAACAGATGTAATTTCCTGTCTAATTTTGCACAGGGAGATCTGGTAAATACATTTCCCTCATTCCATGCCTATTTTAATCTTTATTCTCCAACTGTTCATCTATTGCCTGTATAATGATGCATACATTATTGTATTTCTTATATGTTTGATATTTTTATTTTATATCTGGTTCCATGTACAACTCTCTTGGTGCAGGAGGAGGATTCTTTGAGGATTTGATAAGCTTACCACATTTTTTATATACTTTTTCTGGGACATGTAGTTTCATGTTATACATTCATGGCATTGAGTTATAGAAATAAATGGTATATTTTATACACCTTAACAGCTTTGGTTTGGCAGTTCAGAAGTCAGGTGGAAGTTGCAGGTATGTTGTGGTGGACTGCTTTTAGGTAAGTTTCCACTTGTTTTTTTTTTTTTTTGGGGGGGGGGGGGGGGGGTTTGCCCCGAAAAACGCCAAAATGGCAAAAAAAAACAAAGTTAAACGGAACACACTGTATCATGATGGAAGTAGTAGTACCTATACTAATTGACAGATCGCCCCGGGCCCGTTGCGATCCTTCTGTATAATGTATAGATGCGGCCGGACACTTTTCTATGGTCCCCTGCACTGCCGTATATATACACATATTCATACACCCGCTGCGATCATCCTTCATCCCTGAGATGTGGGGCGGCTTTCTCCTGCACTCGCATCTCTGCTCTGTACTCCGGCCAGCCACTCAATCATTCATATTTACCTCTGAGAGTGGTGATTGGCTGCCACCATCCGGCGAATCCCCACTCTGGGCGGAAAATATGAATGAGTGATGTGAATTTCTTTTCACATCACTGGCCGGTGTATAGTGCAGAGTTGCGAGCGCTGTATAGAGCCGCTCCGCATCTCTGCTATATTATGGACGATCACATCGGGTGTCAGGAGTGACACTCGGGGCGTTCTGTCTATTAGTACAGGAATTACTATTCCTATCATGGAACAGTGAGTTCCATGCTGGGAGTAGTACTACATAAAAAATATTTAAAAAAGAAAAAAACACACACACACTACATTTTTATTGTTGTACACATTATTGCTACATTTTTAGTGCCCTGCACGCCCACATAAATTGATTCCTGATTAAGAGTTTATTAAAATTTAGTTATAAAAAAATATAAATTTCCTTAAATACACTTCTTTTTTCAAATATTGAAAAAAACTCTTAAGGGCCAAAAAATGCAATTTCCACTCAAATGCAAAAACGGCAAAAAAAAAATGCCAGAAAAAACGTCAGACACAAGAAATTGCACTGGCGTTTTTTCTGGCATTTTTTTAACACAAAAAAACGCAGGAAAAAAAAAAAAACAAGTGGAAACTTTAACTTATAGAGGATGTTAAACATTGTGGTGGTGAATAGGCTAAGCCACAGAAGTGACAAGCCTTAAAGGGGTACTCCGGTAGAAATTTTTTTTTCCATATCAACTGGCTCCAGAAAGTTAAACAGATTTGTAAATGACTTCTATTTAAAAAAAAAATGTATCCTTCCAGTACTTCTCAGCTGCTGTATGCTCCAGAGGAAGTTCTTTTATTTTTGAATTTCTTTTCTGTCTGACCACAGAGCTCCCTGCTTGACACCTTTGTCCATGTCAGGAACTTTCCAGGACAGGAGCAAATCCCCATAGCAAACCTATCTTGCTCTGAACAGTTCCTGACCCAGACAGAGGTGTTAACAGAGAGCACTGTGGTCAAACATAAAAGAAGTACTCAACTTCCTCTGTAGTATACAGTAATTTACAAATCGGTTTAACTTTCTGGCACCAGTTGGTTTTCCACCGGAGTACCCCTTTAAGGATATCATTATGCTAATGTCATCCAGGGGCAGACACAGTGGGTAAGCAAAGGAGGAAGGATCTTCAGTAGGGTCATTGATGCCCTAAAGTTTGCTGCTTTTACTAGAGTCACACACCAGAGTGTGCGGCACCTTTTTTGCTGTCTGGCAGTTGTGGATTCCCAGTATTCGTAAATCCCAGTGGCCTAACACTTCACTTTTTGTTCTGTGATTTACAGAAAGTTTTGGCCATTTTGACACAGAAAAAGAGTTTTATGCATTTATTTTATAATCTGTTGTTTTAAGGGATACCAGGGTCCAGGTAAAGGTATACCTCCACAGTAACATGATACCTTCACAGTATATATGATGTATGAAAAATAGTTCTATCTTGTTCCTATATTGTAGTGTAACCAATCTGACTTTTATATCAAAAGTAATTTAAGCAAAAACACCCTTGTTATGCATTAGCAGTGTAACAAGTAGCCATTGGGCTCCATAGAAAAATTGCCATTGAGCCCTCCACTGTGACGAACAGCAAGTTCAGGACTAGTGTTGAGCGGCATAGGCCATATCCGATTTTGCGAATATTCGCGAATATAATGATGAATATTTGTCATATATTCGCTAAATTCGCATATTCGTAATATTCTCGTTTTATTTTCGCATATGCGAAAATTCGCGTATGCAAAAATTAGCATATACAAAAACTAGCATAAGCGAAAATTAGCATATGCGAAAATTTGAGGCCTTTTAAAAAAATGAAAGAAGCAATGTGATTGGTTGCTAAGGGCAATTCAGCAGTTTTTCCTCTGGACAGGTTTTGATAAATCTCCGCCATAAAACATAAATAATCATCTATGTAAGGATAATCTTCTATATGAGGTTGCAGGTTTGCAGCACAGGATGTATACAAGTACTGTACAGTGATTCCTCAACTTACAATGGCCTCAACATACAATAGTTTCATCATACAATGGCTTTTCTGGACCATTGTAACTTGAAACCAGACTCAACATACAATGCTATGGAATCTGTGACCAATCAGAATGGACATTTCACTGGTAAAACCCCTGTATTCCAAAAGTGCATGCACTGACTGGTGTCTGGTAGCGCCTCCTACAGTACAGGGAGGTATTACATGTTCTGTACTCTACCTGTGCCAGGGTTAGCTGCTCCTTTGGACACCAGGTGAGGGCGGCTGCATTTTACTATTTTTAGGACATTGCGTGTTCTGTACAGGACCCTGAAGAAGCTTCTGTCCTCTACATAGACCAGCGTTTCCCAACCAGGGTGCCTCCAGCTGTTGCAAAACTACAACTCCCAGCATGCCCGGACAGCCGAAGGCTAATTATCTACTTATTTATCTTTAACCCTCACCTTTTCCTACTTTTGGATGACATTTTGGTGGCTTCAGAACCAATTACCAGGTTTCCATAGAGTTCTGGTCTCAACATACAATGGTTTCAACATGCAATGGTCGTCCTGGAACCAATTAATATTGCAACTTGAGGGACTACTGTAATGATGTCACAGTACAGCATTAATGCATGCCATCATTTTATAGCACAGGAATAATGCACAATAGAGGAAAAAACTCTATAATGATGTCACCTGCAGGTATAATGCACACATGATGTCATAGCAAAAACAATAATAATGCAAAAAGTATTCTTGTGAAAAGGGATATCGCACCCAGAAGGGATAACCCTGGGACTCCATAATACAAGTTTATATGGGCCACATTCAATTTTCGACAGCCCCATTCATCATCCATAGTCATCACTAACTGCAGCTTATATAGGGGAGGAAATGTGCCCATGGCTTTTTGTGGCCCCATAGCAGCTGCTATACTTTCTACTCTGGTAGTTGAGCCCATGTTCTATATCATGGCCAGCCTTAGCGCAGATGGCACCAAGCGCAGGATGTGTTTTTGGCAATAGTGTTGCTTGCGAATATTCACAATGCGAATTTTATTTGCGAATATCGCATATTCTCGAATATTCACGAATATAGCACTATATATTCGCAATTACGAATATTCCTTTTTTTTTATTTTTTTTTTTCACAGTACACATCACAGTCATCATCCCTCTCTTCTTCCAGCTTGTGTGGTGTATAGAAGGCTCTAATACTACTGTGTGAGACTGGTGTCCGAATTTTTGCATATGCAAAAATTTGCATATGCTAATTTTCACATATGCGAATTTTGGCTTATGCAAATTTTTGCATATGTTAATGTTTGCATATGCGATTTTTCGCTTATGCTAATTTTTGCATATGCGAAACTAAACGCGAATATTACAAATATGCTAATTTCGCGAATATTTGACGATATATATGTTCGTCCATATATTCGCGAAATATCGCAAATTCGAATATGGCCTATGCTGCTCAACACTATTTGGCAAACTCAACCCCACCCCTACCTCTATAAAATAAGGCAGCAAAGTCTTCACCTATGAAGGAAATATTTACATTGCCACAAAAATGTAATACATTAGCCGCACTGAATAGCTAAATTGATGCATTTTAAGCATATACTGTACATTATTTACCCATAAGGATTATTAAAGCAAAATTGCAAAGCAGGCAGAATATTCTGGTACTGGCTTACGCTCATTATTCACAACATCCAAGAGGGACACCCAGGATCAGGTTTACTCTGGTTCATTCAAATGACTATAGTCAGACATGGTGCAAAGCAACAGTGGGGAAGATGCCTGTATCAACCAATCATATTCCAGTTTTTAATTTTAAAAAGCCTTCTGAATGGTTTCTATGAGCAAGTGGTCCGGGGTTAACTTGTACAAGGCTTGTTACATCCCCCCCCATTGTTCTCACACATAGGGTCAGATGTACACTCGCCTGACACAGTCAAGGTCAGCTGGACGTGCGCTCATCCCCGCACAACTGCAGACGGGAATATACTTGCTAAGGCCATGGTTGTACACCATTCTACATATTTATAGACAGCAGTTGGAGCGTGATAGAGTTAGAAGAATCCAGTACCAGTGGAAAAAAGGGTAGCAACTCACTAGAGGAGGCTCGCCATAATCTATACTGCTGCACCTCTTCCTGGATGCTAGGCAATATGAGTATGAGTATATGTTCCTTCACAGACCCTAATATGACAACCCAATGAAGATTAACCACTGTAGATGGGGAGAGATAGGCGCATTGCAGCATCTCATTGCTTGGGTTTTCAGTGTCCTAACTGACCTACAATACATGTCCAACACCAGCTCCATAAGAGTTACCTTCCTTTCATCATAATCTTTGTACTACAAGGTGCAGTCTTCACTCGGCCAACCAATCACCCTTCTTCTAGGAAGAGGTTAACCTTATTCAGTTGCCTGCATTCTGCAGAGAAAAGTTGATTGTAGTGTAGTGTGTGCAGAGTGCAGAGGTTGTGAGTCCCTTCCCCAAGCCTTGGGTTCCATAGGTTAATGTTATAGTGCATAGTATTATGGTCCAATGAGCATTATACCCAGGTTGACAGTCCTTTCTAAAGGAGTTCCTACATTCAAGTTAAGCTGTATGTTTAGTATACTAAAATCATAACCAATAATTTCTTAAAGGGGTACTCAGGTGGAAAACATTTTTTTTAAATCAACTGGTGCCAGAAAGTTAAACAGATTTGTAAATTACTTCTATTGAAAAATCTTTACCCTTCCAGTATTTTTTAGTAGCTGTATGCTACAGAGGAAATTATTTTCTTTTTGAATTTCTTTTTTGTCTTGTCCACAGTGCTTTCTGCTGACACCAGATGCTCGTATCAGGAACTGTCCAGAGCAGGAGAAAATCCCCATAGCAAACCTATGCTGCTCTGGACAGTTCCTGACATGGACAGAGGTGTCAGTAGAGAGCACTGTGGACAAGACAAAAAAGAATCTCAAAAAGAAAAAAAATTCCTCTGTAGCATTCAACTGCTAAAAAGTACTGGAAGGATAAAGATTTTTTAATAGAAGTAATTTACAAATCTGTTTAACTTTCTAGCATCTGTTCATTTAAAAAAATAAAAATAAAAAAGTTTTCCACCGGCGTACCCGTTTAAGACAATAAGGTGATAACCTAAAAGCTTCTGGCAAGGCCTGGTCAAGTAAAGAGTGGAAGGTAAGGCTACAAAGGATCTACATCCCACAGTTAGGAACTGTAGAATTCTAAAGGAACTCAAAGTGGAACATCCTATCGGAAGCAAACCGACAAAGCAGCTTGTGCCACTTTTGGAAGATAGTATTTTATAATCCTCCCAGTTCACTGCCCCATCATGATAAAGCACCCCCTGCCTTTATTTTTTTTAAATTATTTTTTTAGTTTTCTACCTTGATATTGCTCTGTCTTTTCTGCTCAGTCTCAGTCAGATTCACAGACTGGGAAGGGGTGTTACCCAGCAGGTGTGACATTATCTGAAGCCATACAGGGGATAACTTCCTCCCTCACTCTGCTACACAGAGCCCAGAGCAGTTCAGTGTGTGATATGAGCTATGATTGGCTAAGGCTGCACACACCTCCTCACCATTCCAGACTGCATTTCCTGAGTTTGGACTTCTGCCAGGCCAGCAGGAGTCCAAAGTCTGTGCAAGAGATGGGGGGAAATGTGCTCTGGACAAGTAGGGAGACACCTAGTGACAGTTTTTTTCTAAACAAAAATAAAACATAGAAAACTTTTTTTTTTAAACAAAGTACATTAGAAATATGTTTTCTTTACCATAAGGAGTGCAATAGCAAAAATGAGTTTCAATGAGAGTGCCCATTTAAGGGATTGTGAATAATTTTAACCCTTTACTGGCAAATAGGAGAAGCTAAGAAGATAAGACCCTTAAAATGCCCTTGCTCTAGTCAAGAACTTCTGCATGTTATATATTCAAGATTGTGAAATGTATTAATTTAATGCAATCTGTACTGTGAAGAAACCTACATTTATTTAAGCATTTTGGACAGCACCTGTCCCCAAACTCTGCACCCTACTACTACTTCAGTTTTCATACAAACTGCAGCAGACCTGCTAGAGCCCACAATAGGGACCACACACACACACACCATTAGGGACCCTTCATGCCTGTGAGTGAAAAACTTCAAAGCTAAGCCTGCCTACAGGTGCCTTGTCACAAGTTGCATACCACCTGGCTGACTGCCTAATCTTGTCCAGATGGAGTTGCAACATCAGTTAACTGGAAGATCTGATTTTGAGACACAGACATTGTAATAAGGCAAAGTGCTGCTGGTATTCACCAGAGCCCGCCGCAAAACGGGATGGACTTGTTGTGGCAGGAGGCACCCAGGTCGCTACCCCTAGCGCGACTCGTCCCCACAGGCTGCCGAGTTGACACATGGCACTGGAAGGATGAAGTAAACTCGTAGTCAGGAAAAGCAGTAGGTCAGGGCAGGCGGCACAGGAGCGTAGTCAGGAACGAAGCAAGGAGATCAGAACACAGCAAGGCTATACAGAACAGGAATGCTTTCTCTTGGCTAATGAGCACAAAGATCCGGCAAGGGGAAACATGAAGTGCTGACACTTATATTGAACAATTAAGGGCATACTGGCCGTTTAAATTGCAGAGAGCCGGCGCACGCACACCCAAGAGGGCAGGTACACACATGCCAGCGACCTGGGACAGAGGAGGAAGCAGGAGGTGAGTAATGGCCCGGCATTCACATGCGGGCGCGTCCCATGATGCGAACCGCGGCACCACCGGCAGAGGAGGATGAGGCAGAAGTGCGCTCGCGGCCAGCGTGTTAAGGTACTGCTGGAGTCAGCAAAGCATCTGACCCTGTAAGAGATATTTAAGTCTTCAAATGGCATGGGTGTATATAAAACTCAGAACAAAATATTTGCTGATGGAAAATAACTGCTAAAAAGGACTGATCAACTGTCAGAAAACTAACAATTCAACATAGAATCATTTAATGCAAATTTTTACAAGTGAAGGTGTTCAGAAGTAATAGGAAATGACATTTTCCATTTAGCTCAATTCATACACAAATTATTTCCATTGAGACTTTTAGGACTTTTAAGTGCTAAATAAGCAAAAATTAAATAGGCTATGAACTTGCGGTATCCTGAGGTGCTAACTCCTGGCTGCACAAATAACTTTTGGAGAAGCATTTCTTATTTTCTCCATTCATTAAACACTTTTTGGGGGAATTTCTCATTTTGCCAAATTATTGAGGCTATAAAAGGTCAAAATTTTCCATTATACATGGCACCAGGATATTTAAGCTGGGATCATACAGCATACTTCTATTCCGTCACTGTCAAAGTACATGGCTTTCCACACTTTTCAGCAGAAAATTTAGCTACATGTTATATCTGGTACTATAAGTCAATCTATTTTCTAGTAAAATTATGAGAGATGTCTATTTGACTGTGTATTAGACAATCCTACAAATTCTAATTTCAAATGTTCCCAACATAGTAACAGTTTAAAGGGGTATTCCGCCCCTAGACATCTTATCCCCTATTCAAAGGATATGGGATAAGATGTCTGATCGCAGGGGTCTTGCCGCTGGAGACCCCCATGATCTTGGCTGTGGCACCCCAGACATCCAGTACACAGAGCGAACTTCGTGCCCCCTCAATGCAAGTCTATGGGAGGACGTGTGAGGGCTGCACCCAACACTCTAAATGAATGCCCGGCGCAGCAGGGAAATCGTGGGGGTCCTGCCGCTTGGAACACCCACGATCTCTCCATTCATCCCATATCTGAATTCATATTTGAATAGGGGATAAGATGTCTAGGGGCAGAGTACCTCTTTAAGGATGATACTACTGAAAATGGACCTGTCGGATCTTCTCGCATGCCTTTGTTAGAAGATACAGGTGCTACCCATGGAACTGATATTCTAGAAAATCATTCCTTTGAACACTGTGTTGCGCTTTAAGTGGAAAAGTTATATTGTAAATTCCAGGAGGAATAATAGGGGAATAAAAAATGCAGAGATCTCAAAAAGATTGTTGTGCTTCAGATTGTTCTTTATTTGGTTGTTATTGTATTCGCTTAAACAGGCAGGCCAGGCGAACTGACTGAGAACACAACATACTTTGAGGCTATATAACAAAATAGTTTTCTGAAATGGATGCCGACTGTGTGACATACTACTACATTCCTCTATGACACCTATGACATCCTGTCAAAATGTATTCACGCCACAGGAGATAGATAAGGATGAGCTGGGAAGTGAGTGACTGCGCTGTCCGTGTAATAGTCTGATCCAGCTCACTGAAGTGTACTATACAGTATAATCTGTCAAAAATTCAAGGACTGACATTTTTAGTCATAAAGCAGTTAATAACATTTTATTGTTCATCTGCATTAAAGAGAATCTTCACCAGGGACAATATGAAGTCAGATCCCCACTGGCCCCATTCATAAATGAATAAAAAGAGAGAAAAGAAAAATCACTTGCTTCCAAGTCCTTACATAGTTGCCTGAAGTGATGGGAAAAGGCAGACATCATGGTCCATTTTTGAGGATGAAGACCTAGAACTATGTGTCCATACATGATGCCAGCGCTTGTAGTTATATGGGTATACTATGAAATATATATAGGAGCATAGCTGTTTGTCAGGCATATAGTCTGAATGCTGCACAGCAAATGGCAGGGCCAAAAAGTGATTCATTACAGAGACATCTGGATTCTCAAATGACTAAATACTAAGGAAAGCTTCAGTTTCCATTACTATCAGTTATTATTCACTATAAGACAGACTTGTACACTGCCATGTGCACGTCATGTACATTATGGCATATTTCTCTTCTCGTTTTAATGGGGTAGCCCAGTGCAGAAGAGTCCTGGTGCTTTAAAAAACATAACAAAAAAAAATAACATACTTAACTGCCCCATCTCCACATTCTAATGGTGTTGGTCCCTACTCCTTCTGACATGTCCCCCCCGCAGGGAATCTTTGGCCACAGCTGTGACCTGCTTTAGCCAATGGCTGGCTAAACAGGCATTTCTTGCAGGGTTGGCATGTCAGAGGAAGCAAGGAACAGAGTGGACTCAATTGTCAGAATAGGTGGAGTGATACAGGTGAGTTTGCTTTTTTTTTTTTTATTATAAAGCAACCTGTCTTAGTTAAAAAAAAATAGCTAAGCTGGAATATCCCTTTAAGCAGCAAACTTTATAAGTTCAATATACAGTATATATTTATATGTTTCATGGACATGAGGTTAAAGTTATTAATAATAGTAAAAAGAAAAGGTAGATGTATTGTCCATAGCAACAAATCAGATTACTAATTTAGTATAAAAATAAATAAAAACTTCAGAGGCTGTGTGCAAAAATAATTTTATTCTAGTTGTACAGTTACTGTATATAGCCAGGCTGAAATCAGTCCCCCTCTAGTGTTATTTGTAGTTTCTTATTTGGTAATAGTAAATGGATGAGCTGGACTGACTTAATAATATAAAGTTATTGATTATTTGTGGATCATTTACAGTGTTTTAGTGTACTTTACTTACTCCCGCATTACATTCCCTACTAGGGATGAGCGAATCGAATCTGACAAATCCAAATTTGTTACAGTCCAGGCTCCAGGGAATCTAAAATGGCAGTTCCACATGTGAGGACAAGGAGCAAGGAACTCTGGGAAGACAGCAAGGGATGACCCTGAATCACATGCAGCATGCAGCCTATCAGGAGCCACCCCTGTGATGTCACAGCCCTATATAATCGGTAGCCATCTTGCGGCCAGTCACATGAGCGTTTTGTTTCAGAGAGAGCATTTCACTGCAGGGAGAGATAGAGCAAAGTGTGCTGTGCACAGAAAAACAGCTTTACAGCAGTGATTCAGCACAAGCCCAAATCACTGCATAAAAGCACTGACCGAGAGAGAGAGAGAAAGAGAGATAAAGTACACTTTTGTAATACACAGCGACTCCACTGCTGCAGTGGTGTACAGCAACTCTAAAGCTTAAAGGGGCCAGTTAGGCAGAGCACTAAAAGTCATTGTCACCTGCTATTAGTGCCTAATAATACAGTACTGGGCTCTACTACACAGCAATTCTGTACTGCAACTGTACAACAACTGTAAAACTAACAGGGGCCAGTTAAGGTGAGCACGAAAAGCCATAGTCACGTGATTACAGTGCCTAAGACAGGTTGGGTAGAGGAGCTTATTGTCCTCTCATAAGTGTATCCTGTGCGTACATAGGTGGTGTACTTTTTTTTTTCTTCCTGAAAAATTAATTTTGGCCTAGTTACTGTGAAAGGCCAGTCAAAGCTACCCACTTGCTTCTGTAGCCTTATACAGTTTATAGTGGAGCGCATAGTCCTCCTCTCATAAGTTTAAACTGTACATACGCCTACGTGGTGTCGTTTTTTCCCCTGAAAAACTCATTTGGGCCTATTTACTGTGAAAGGCCAGCCAAAGCCTTGTTTCTGTAGTCTAATATGGTTTTAAGCACAGTGGAGCACATTGTCCTCCTCTCATAAGTGTAACATATACGCACTCAGCTGATGTATAAGTATGTCAGGCAGAGAAGTGCAAGAACGTGCACAAAGTGGCAGAGGCCTAAATTCTTTGGTCGCAGCAGTGTAGGGGTGTGTGGCAGCAGGAGTAGCAGTGAGAGGTCTGAGCTCCCGATGTCAGCTAGCAGTCATGTCTCGACCAGCAACCCAGCAGCCGTGATTGACTGGTTCACTCAGTCATCCACTACATCCCAAGTGACATCTGACTCCCCCAGTAAACAGTCGGTGGGTTCCTCAGACTCAACCCTCAGTTGGCATGGCCCTCATGCTGCTGCTGCCACCTCCAGGCTGTGTCATTGTGCCACCATATGGTCTCCTCATGCTGTTGGCACATTAAATTAAAATAAAAAAAAATTAATTTATATAAAAGCTTTAATTTAAATTTTACTAAATATCTTTAATCTTTTCAATTGTGAGGCCCTATAATCGTCACCATATATTACCTGTGGAATTACCACAAGAATCCAATGAAACAGGTTGGAGCGGTAACAATGAACCATAACTGATTAAATGAAACATTCGCACTTTCACAGTCATGGGGTGCTGAGAGGCAGGGGCTGGAACAGGTGGAAGCTCGCCTCGCAGAGGACAGCCAGCACGATTTTAAGATACAAGTATGAGCTTTTTCACTGCAGCCACTTCTAGCTTTATGCGCCCACTTATTTAACGGCACAGAAGCTGAATGTGCTCCTGTCCATGTTGCTGGTACTGCAGCCCCTGCCTTTTCAGCACTGAGCACTGAGAGGCAGGGGCTGGAACAGCCGCCTCGATGATCACCTGAATAGGTCCTCAAAAAGGATTTAAAAAAATTCTAATAAATTAAAATTAAATAAAAATGTTATTAAAAAATCTTTTTAAAGGAGATATCCAGTGGTGTAAAACTTTTCCCCTATCCTAAGGGTAGGAGATAAGTTTCAGATTGCGGGGGGTCCAACTGCGGGGGCACCCCGCAATGTCCTGTATGGGGCCACGACAGCCTGCGGGAAGGGGGCTGACACGCCCCCTTAACACAACTCCATGGCAGAGCCGGAGTGCTGCCTTCGGCAATCTCCGGCTCTGCCATAGAGTTGTATTGAGGGGGCGTGTTGGCCGCCACTTCGTGCGGTGGTCAACACGCGCTATCTGGCCAGCAAGCCGGGGCCCTGTACAGGAGATTACGGGGGCCCTCAGCAGTCGGACCCCCCACGATCTGAAACTTATTCCCTATCCTTAGGATAGGGGATAAGTTTTTCACCACTGTACTACCCCTTTGATCTCTTAAATTTTGACACCATATGGTCTCCCGACCCTGCTGCCACAGCTAGACTCTCTGCAACAGTGATTCTAATAGCGATGCTTGTAATCTACATGTCATACTAAATAACAGTATTAGTTCTGTAATCCAGCACACTCCCTATGCGTGTTACGGCAAGGCAAAAGTTTTCTACACCCCTATTGAGGCTCTCTGTAGCCCAGAAATAGCCATTTTTAATAGCATTTTGCCTCAAATAAATTTTGGGGGGAAAATTCGGTGAATCGAACGAATGGAATTATTCAAAAAATTCGCTCATCTCTATTCTCTAGACTTAATATTGTTATTTCTGTGTTTACTATGAAGGTGTGCTGGTGCTGTTCTACTTTATTTCCTATAGCTCATTTATTCAGTATGTATAATTCACATCTAGAGGGTTACAGGCTGCGCTTTTTATTTAACAACCTTAAACCACCATACTGCAGTAATATGTTTATAACTACAGACGCATAGAGTTACATAATCCAGCACTAGCCAGCTTGCTGCATCTTCAGATATGTACATTTCCTCATGCTTTATCATCTTTACAATGGTTTCACCTTCACGGAAGGGTAAAAAAAAAGCTGCAGTGTCGAACTAATCTACAAACAAAAAGTCTTCTGAGAAGCAGCGAGCTCACTGACTCCAAGATTCCTTCTTACAGTTTGGAAAGTCACACGCACAGATCTGCAGCACAAACAGAACTATTAACCACGAATCTCTATTATTCAGTGACTCAGAAGTCTAATAAATCTAGGAAAGGTCAGGGAGAGGTTTTTCAAGTGTGTTTAATGCACAACTTCCACTCCAGCTGCGTAGTCTCGGTGCTCCCACTTTATGCATATCTTTATCTCCCCCCCCCCCACACACACTTAACAAGAGATGATTTACTTCTGGGATGTGTTCAACTGGGGCAATGGCGGCGACATTGACCTTTCCCTCGCTTGGAGGCGGGCAGCGACGCATGTAAAGGGGCGAGATACATACGCCTGCGGCTGTTCCCACTAATGAGAAGCTAATTGGTGGTGTGCGCAAGAATAAAAAGCAATGTCATTTTATCCTGACTATGCCTCTCCCACGCCTGGCATGCATGCCAAGCTTGTCACCGGAACTAATGGGTATTTAACGATAACAGGGGTCCCCGTGCACAGAACCCCATCCTTCCGGAGGGGAAGGGGGGGTGATAGTGATTCTCTGGATGTGAGAACGGCATATTGTTTAGAGCAGTCATTAGGAATCAGCACAGTTTAGCTGCTGTCCTAGTAACGCGGGAAGAATCTGATCTCACTTACTGATCTTTAATGAATCGAAGGAATGATACCGAAACCCAGCCCTCTCCTCCTCTCTGGGTTATTATAGCGTGAGAAGTAGAGGAGAAAAGGTTCAAGACAAAAGACCATAGGAGGCTGGGAAAGAATTAAAAAATCTGTATATGAAGACTACAAAACAGATGGCATAGGCAACGATGCTATGTTTAGCCTGGCCATGAAAAAGAAGGGAGAGGTGCCAAAATCAGCAACTAAGGGGTTAGTAAAGAGGAAATGGACGATATGGCTGGAGAGGAGGAGAGGGAACACAAGGGGAAAACTATAGGGACGTGTTGAGACCTTCTCATAGAATAGGAGAGTGAAAAAGAGACATAGGAGAGAAATGAATGAAGATCTGTGACTGACAGAAAATATAGCAGAGAGTAAAACCATGTAAATGAAGGCAGGGATATACAACCCGGCATCTGACAGGACATTCAATGTTAATTCACTTTTGTCAGTTACTTATAGCTTAGGGGAATATGCTCAGAATCAAAACAGGAATTTGGCAGCTTTCGAGCGATCCCGATCAGAATTTCCGTTCTCTTGTTCCTTCAAATTCTATCAACTGGTTTCTTAGAAGCAAAACTCATAAAAAATCAATTTTACTGAAATTAAGACTTTTTTTTCCCCTTCATGGATTCTGCCAAAATACTTGAATGAGTTTTGACAAGTAGAGAGTCTACAGAAGGAGAAGCTTCCATAAAACTGCATAATCTTAGTCAGTTGGGTAACTTACTTTCTGCAAGGGTAATGAACGGTGTCACCAGACATTATTCAGCCTCTGAATCTATTCTGGGTACTCAAATTCTGAACGTAAGGTGCAGAACTACCGTATTTTTCGCCCTATAGGGCGCACCGGCATATAAGACGCACCCAATTTTAAAGGTGCAAAATCTAGAAAAAAAAGATTCTGAACCCAACAGTGATCTTCAACCTGCGGACCTCCAGATGTTGCAAAACTACAACTCCCAGCATGCCCGCACAGCCAACGGCTGTGCGGGCATGCTGGGAGTTGTAGTTTTGCAACATCTGGAGGTCCGCAGGTTGAAGACCACTGGATAGGAGGTAATACTCACATGTCCTCACCGATCGGGACCCGTCACCGCTGCCCTGGATGTCGCTCCATCGCTGTCACCACGTCCCCTTGGTGTCCCCGACGCTCCGGACGTCTTCTTCCCTGGGATCCACGCTCTCTGTCGCCGTCATCACATCGCCATCATCATGTCGATACGCACACCGCTCCTATTTTATGTCGGGACAGCGTGCGCAAGGAAGGAGAGCGCCGGCCATGCAGGTGATCCCGGCACGGAGCAGACACCGAGGAGGCAGGTAAGGTCCCTCCCGGTGTCCTGTAAGCTGTTCGGGACACCGCGATTTCCCTGCGGCGGTCCCGAACAGCCCGACTGAGCAGCCGGGTTAGTGTCACTTTCCCTTCAGACGCGGCGGTCAGCTTTGATCGCCGCGTCTGAAGGGTTAATACAGGGCATCACCGCGATCGGTGATGTCCTGTATTAGCCGCGGGTCCCGGCCGTTGATGGCCGCAGGGACCGCCGCGATAGGTGTGTGTATTCGCCGTATAAGACGCACCAACTTTCCCCGCCCCCTCCCCCAGTTTTGGGGAAGAAAAAGTGCGTCTTATATGGCGAAAAATACGGTAGTTTGAGGCTAAATACATTATTGATATAGTTATCTATCGCAAGACTGGTTATAGTAGCAGCAGAAAATGTACAGAATAGGTAAAATATCATTTCAAGAGATATTCAAGTCTGCATAGTATATTCTTTGCATCACCGGTATCTAGTTCTTACAAATGTTCCCGAGGAAGGGCTGCCACCTACTGGATTCTAGCCTCAATTTGGATTAAATGAATTCTAAGACTGAATGAATTCTAAGTTGCATAAAAGATGCATTGATAATAACGTGGTAAAAAAATAAAAATAAAAAATATATCCATTATGATTGTTGCAACATTATACATTCAGAGATTGCTTGTTCATTACAGGGGTATTCAACAGAAATATGTGACTGTGGGGCCCACATCTGGAATCAACACTTTTTGGGTTATAAGCGTCATGTGACCTGGGCATAGGTTGTGCCTGTACAAAGGAGAGCAGAAGCAAAAGAAGACTTAACCTATAATATACTGTAATTGAATTGTTGGTGACAAACAGTTCATTCAAAGGGGTTATTAGAAGCAATATTTTAAATCCAAACACACTTGTCCTCAGATAGTGTGTGGCATTACAACTTGTCTCCATTCACTTAAATAGAACTGAGCTGCAATACCACACATAATCTGAGAATAGGCGTGGTGCTGTTTTTGAAGGAAAGCATTGCTGTTTTCCTCAGTTTCTCTTGTTTTTTCTTGGATAATTCCCTTTAAATCTCTTAGAAACTGCTAATCTCCTGAGATTTCTATGCACAACCAGTGTGTAGAATATACAGAGAATCATCTCCAAACCAAAAACATTCAATTTTGTTGGCAAACACCCTCTTTGACAATCGAAAGGGCAATGTCCACACAGGCCCAAGCTTTACATGTGTCTTTTTGGCCAGGAGGTTTGTTAATTGAGCACTATTTTGTTATCGGTATACTATATCTGTGTACCACATATCTTGTGTACATATAATTGTGTGCCATATATCTTGGTATTTTCTGACTTTGTGGAGTTATTTGGCATAAGATAAGATTTAATTTATGCTGCCTATACCTTATTGTTAGGACTGTGTCTGTGGGGGTAAACTTTCAGCCTAAGGACCCAGGGTTTACAGGTACGCCCTGACGTCCTGGGACTTAAGGACCCAGGGCTTACCTGTATGCCCATGGGAATTCGGGTCCCCGCTGCACGCCGGGCGGGGACCATAACGTGATGCCTGCTGAAATCATTCAGCAGGCACCCCGTGCAAACTCCTGGGGATCCGGCAGAGCAGCAGCAGGAGGTAAGGCCGTGCTTCTTGCTGTTGCCTAGCAACAACTCCCAGCATGCAATAAAGGGCATGCTAGGAGTTGATGTTATGCAACAGCAGAGGGCACAACTACAACTCCCAGCATGCCCTTTGGTAGTTTGTGCATGCTGGGGGTTGCAGTTATGCAACAGCTGGAGGGACATTTTTTCTATGAAATGCACTACAACTCTCAGCATGCACTGACAACCAAAGGACATGCTGGGAGTTGCAGTAGTGTGCCTCCAGCTGTTGCATAACTACAAGTCCCAGCATGCCCTTTGGCTGTAAGTGCATGCTGAGAATTGTAGTTTTGCAACAGCATAAGGCACACTGGTTGCGAAACAAAGAGTTTGTTACCTAACTCAGTGTTTCGCAACCAGTGTGCATCCAGCTTTTGCAAATTACAACTCCCAGCATGCACTGAGCATGCTGGACAGCTGGAGGCATACTGGGTGCGGAACACTGAGTTACGTAACAAACTCTCAGTGTTTTGCAACCAGTTTGCCTCCAGCTGTTGCACAACTACAACCCCCAGCTTGCACGGACAGCCAAAGGGCATGCTGGGAGTTGTAGTTTTGCAACAGCTGAAGGTTTGCCCATCCCCCCACACACACCAAGTGAATGTACATGGTACATTCACACGGGCGGGGGTTTACAGCGAGTTTCTCGCTGCAAGTTTGAGATGCAGCAAATTTTCCGCTGCAGCTCAAACTCACAGCGAGAAATTTGCTGTGAACCCCCGCCCGTGTGAATGTACCCTAAAAACACTACACTACACAAAATAAAAAGTAAAACACTACATATACCCCTACACAGTCCCCTTCCCCCAACCCCCCCCCCCCCCCCAATAAAAATTAAAAACATCTGATACAGCACTGTTTCCAAAACGGAGCCTCCAGCTGTTGCAAAACAACAACTCCCAGTATTGCCGGACAGCCATTGACTGTCCAGACATGCTGGGAGTTTTGCAACAGCTGGAGGCACCCTGTTTGGGAAACACTGCCGTAGGGTAATTTTAGTATCGAAGGCATGTGTCATTCTTGCATCCGGGTCCGTCCCTATGCAAATCCCGAATTTAAGCCTCAAATGCGCATGGCACTATCTCACTTCGGAGCCCTGTCGTATTTCAAGGAGACAGTTTAGGGCCACATATGGGGTATTTCCGTACTCGGGAGAAATTGCCTAACAAATTTTGGTGGGCTTTTTCTCCTTTTACCCCTTATGAAAAGGTAAAGTTGGGGTCTACTCCAGCAAGTTAGTGTAAAATTTTTAATTTTTTACACTAATATGCTGGTGTTGCCCCATACTTTTCATTTTCACAAGAGGTAAAAGGAAAAAAATATCCCCAAAATTTGAGTATGGAAATACCCCATGTGTGGACGTAAAATGCTCTGTGGGCGCACAACAAGGCTCAGGAGGAAGAGCGCACTATGTACATTTGAAGTGATTTGCACTGGGGTGGCTGATCATTTCAGCAGTTCTGACATAAATGGGAAAAGACACCCATTATGTGACCCCATTTTGGAAAATATACCCCTTACAGAACAGAACAATGGATATAGTGAGCCTTAACACCCCACAGGTGTTTGAAGAATTTTTGTTAAAGTTGGACGTGAAAATTTTATTTTTTCACAAAAATGCTGGTGTTATCCCAATTTTTTTACTTTTTTACAAGGGGTAATAGGAGAAAATCCCCCCCATAATTTGTAACACCATTTCTTCTGAGTATATAAATACCCCATGTGTGGACGTAAAGTGCTCTGCTGGCGCCTACAGGGCTCAGAAGAGAATGAGCGCCATTGGGCTTTTGTAGAGAGAATTTGGCTGGAATTGAAGGCCATGTGCATTTACAAAGGCCCCATGGTGCCAGAACAGTGTGACCCTATTTTGTGACCCTATTTTGGAAACTACACCACTCAAGGTATGTAATAAGGGGTGCAGTGAGCATTTACGCTCCACTGGTGTCTGACAGATTTTTTGCATATGACTCTCACTAAAAAAATTCATATGCCTATCTCACAAGCACACAAGAAAATGAGTCTTATGGACTGTAACCTGTTTATTACCAGTCCATACCACTGTTATGCAAAAATGTCATGTACTAATATGTTCTTTCTTATCTCTACATGTTCAGGATGCTTTTGTGGCCAGAAGGTATTCCTGCAGCTAACTAAAAAATACATGTATACAAAAAGGTAACAGTAAGTGTAATTATTATCTAGATCCAGAAGTTCTAGGGGTAAGTGTGCAGTACCGATAGACCCTAGCAGCTAAGGCATTGGGCAGAAAGCCTCAGGCAACCCAATCCGCAACCAGTGTATAACAAAGGAAATAATGAGTGGTATAATATTAACTGCATATCAATGGAAAAAAATAATAAGTAACAGTGAGATAATGTCAAGAATGTAGTAGCATTGTAGTCATTATACATACTTTAAACAAATGAAAAATGTCAGTTATAGTCAAATGTCAAATGTCAGTCATAGTAAAATGTCAATAAGATTGTTAGCTATAGTCAGATGTGATAGCTATTCATAATTCATGCATAGTCATTAGAGATGCATTATCAAATAAAATAAAATAAATATGGCTATGCTAAAGAAAAAGGTATTGAGATACAACATAACATAATAGTCCTGTTATTGAGGAATGTTAATATTTAGTGAGTCTTAAGGAAAAAGTATTTTCCTTATCATCCTGTTTACAAGTTCCAGAGCATGTAGGGACATTATTCATATGTACAGAGACTCTACATTGTTTTTTCATCTTTTTATTGTTCTTCAGCCTGAAATGGGACATTGTGATTAAATGATTCAGGACTGCATCCGGCCCTATGGCCATTTCGTTCCTCTCCCTATGGGGACAGACGTTGAGGACGACTTTTATTAAGTAAGGGGGTTTGTGGTGTCCCGTTACAGGACCTAGTCCTGTACCCTCCCTAAGTCCCCTCAGGAAGAGTCCCTGCAGTCCATAGGGCTCTCCTGCAGGGTTCTCCCCTTTGCTCCCCTTCTATTGTCTCATATAAATGCATTGTATATATTGTGTATGCATTGTCAATATGTATAAAGTTTGTACAAATGTGTACAGAAGTGTTAGTCATGTGAAGCACTGTCATGAGATATACACAGAGTTCCTTGGGTACAGGACCCACAGGCTTTGCAACCAATGGGCTTTAGTCCAGCCTCCTTAGTATATAAGGGGCTGTAGTCTCTAAACTCGCTCTCTTATCTCCTGGATTTCAGCCAAGCACAATACCTGTACTATCTAATTTCATCTCAGCTAGGCCAAAGCCTAAAGAACCTGCAGCCACTTCAAAACGTGAGTTACCAAGCTCCCTACAAATCTAGTGATTACTAAAGAATATATTAGTAGCTCAGTGGCCTGCATAGATAGGCTCAATACTACAAGTCCCAGCACGCCTGCGAGGTATCCTGTGTCCCGGTTGCCTCTAGAGGAACTGCATAACTGTAAAGACTGTTTCTTAAGAATTACAAGTAAAAGTTACAGTACTTGCATAATTCCTGCTGTGGACATTCCTTTATTGAAAACCGCTTTGGGTTGGTTGACGGCGGTCAACAACATCTTGCAAGACACTGCTACACTATAGCAACACCCCAGCTCACCACAGGTTATTACAAATACTGGCATTGATACCATGTTTTAATGTTATTTTAACTAATTTTACTCTCTGTAGCAAGGGCCCTGCGCAGATACCAGACTAAGTGTATTATAATGATATTTATTTAATAAATCACAGATTTAAGTTGTCATCAGTTGTATGGCATCTGGCATTCATTTTTTCTGCAGCGTGTCCATCCATCCGGCGTCAAAATTGAGACGCTGGATGATTGTGAATTGTCCCATTCCAATGAATGGGATAAGGTCTAGCATCAGTTTCCCTCTGGTGGACACAGGAGGGAAACTGTGCCAGACACCTGATATATGTGAACCCAGCCTTATATATATATATCCAGAAAGACTAAAACTCCTAGTTGACTTGGGTAGCAACTGTCTCTGTATACATTCATTTGTCCGTTTTTGTTAATATTTTAAACTATATACAAACTGTAAAAAAAAAGTATGCCAAACAATACTTCACTAATATACATATATAAGGGAAAAAACGTATACCACAGCATATGATTTTTTTTGTGGTACAGAAAAGTAGTGCATGCAGAACCTTTTTATCCTACCAAATAGGGAACTCAAACATACAGGGGACAAAAAACGGTCCAAATTGACATGTTTTTGGCAACTTTTACATAATGGAAGCCTATGGGTATACCATAGCATATGTTTAGGTTCCTTTAAATGTATCTCCCGGGATACAACTCTGATATAGATGAAAACAAGCCCATATCAATCTATTACACTGCAGATTTTTTTTTTATATTCAGCTCTTGAAAAAATAAAGCTGTGCTGTGATTAGTTGCTGTGTTCAGCAAAGGCAGTTTAGCTTTAAAGGGGTAACACCAACCCGCAAAGTTATCTCCTATCCACAGGGCGTTATACCCTATGCACAGCAGAGCGTTCGGCTATGTCCACAGCTCATATAATGAATGGTGGGGTGATGCAAATGCGGGTCCCCTGCACAATTCTGTTGAGAGATTGGGATTCTATTCTTGACATCACAGGGGGTCCCAGCACTATTTTTTCTCGCGATTAGATAGTTATACCCTATCCTGTGGACAACCCCATTAAGACAGTTTTATATATCCTGACCATGATGTTTTTATTTAGGCTTGTATACTATTCATTAGTTTATCTATCATTTATATTGCAGTTCTGATAAACCACTATATTATCATGTAGCTTTTACTTCCTACTCCATATTATACAGCATGTGTGACAACTACTGTCTACATCTGCTTTTATAGCAATTTCTTAATG
Source organism: Hyla sarda (assembly GCF_029499605.1). NCBI lineage: Eukaryota > Metazoa > Chordata > Amphibia > Anura > Hylidae > Hyla > Hyla sarda. The sequence goes on along the minus strand of NC_079190.1, from coordinate 253,119,736 downwards.
AAGACCTATAGCGGATAAACCACGTTCAGTTCTAGAGCTGGCTGGCAGCTGCAGGAATTCTAAATTCTGCTTCCTACATTCCCATTTTGCTGTTTGCAAAGTAGATTAAAGGGTACCTCTCATCAAAAAAAACTTTTGATATATTATAGATTAATGTATGCAGAATAACTTTACAATTGCATGTTATTAAAAAATATGCTTCTTTCTATTTAATTTTCCACTTTGAAGAAATGACCACTAGGGGTCTCCCTACCAGTCCTGGCAGCAAGCATTTCAGACTCATGCTGGAGTCCTAAACACTACGAGCTGCCAGTCTGCTTTGTTCACAAAGGAGAACACTCAGAGCTGCCAGCCTGCTTTGTTCACAGCCTGTTTGGCTGTGAACAAAGCAGGCTGGCAGCTCTGAGTGTTTAGGACTCCAGCATGAGTCAGAAATGCTTGCTGACAGGACTGATCGGGAAAAATACAATAGAAAGAAGCATATTTTTCATTAACATGCTATTGGAAAGTTATTCAACATTCATTAATCTATAATATATCAAAAGTTTATTTGATGAGAGGTACCCTTTAAATAACCTGCTGTGCACTATACAGAAAGGCTGCACACAAGTAGTAAATGCAAATGTCATTTAGAAGCAGCTTCATCTTTGGCGAACCTGCACTTGTTTATTAAAGAACGGTGTTATTAACAATTCCCTAACATACTCCTATTACATAAATCACATTTGCAAGAGCAGCGCAAGTAGAGAATAGGGGAGATCAGTCACAGGGCAATTATATTCCCTGCGTCTGGTTTTTCTAGTATTGTCATCAATAACTTGGGTATCATGACAGCAGTCATTCTGTCCCCCTGTATGTTGCTGACAGTACCAGTAAGAGCAGCTATGGGAAATCTGATTTCCCTGTGGTTACATTCCACAGGAACATGATTCAGTCCCGCCTGTAAATGGAGCAAATTCATGCTTAAATGCATTTCCCTAAAGTAAAGATTACATTATGATGGTGATTTGACAGAGTTTGCTACAGATCCACAGTGAATGTATGAATCCACAATGAATATACAACATTTTCATCATCAAATCATTAAAATTAATCTCATTAACTAGATGATGGTTCAAGAATATTATACAGGGGGTATCATACTGAATGTCTTATGAAAGAAATATTAAGAAGATTTTTTTTTATTTTATTATTAAGTAATCCAGAAGAAGCTCTTGTGTGCCTTATGTACAGTGGGGATCAAAAGTTTGGGCACCCCAGGTAAAAAATTGTATTAATGTGCATAAAGAAGCAAAGGAAAGATGGAAACATCTCCAAAAGGCATCACATTACAGATAAGACTTTCTTATAATATGTCAACAAAAGTTAGATTTTATTTCCAACATTTACACTTTCAAAATAACAGAAAACAAAAAAATGGCGTCTGCCAAAGTTTGGGCTCCCTGCAGAATTTCAATATTTATTTCAATATTCATTTCAATATTTAGAGGATTTCCAACTAAAAATGAATAAAGTACAAAACTTTATAAATGTGTCCAAATTTTTTGTCTTGTGGACTTCACCATTTGCCATAGCAAGTCATCAGAAAATGGGCACATAATAAATATACCTGGCACAATCTGGGGAGGAATTCTTCCACTGTGTCTGAACTTACCCTTATGTTTTCTGTAATTAGTTTGGTTACTCAACCTTTTCCTTCTGTTTGCACAGAAAAATATTTGTACTTATGCCAAGGAATATTTTATGCACAATATTCAGTACAGTGACAAGATGTTCTCCTCCAAAATCACTGTTAAGTGAACACTTTGATACTTAATCCCAAAAAAATGATATTGAACTGGAGAGATATGCTATTGCGTATTGATATAATCCACTAAAATGAAAGCAGCAGAACATCCTAAGACATCAAAATCAACCAAATGTTTCACGCACTTCATCAAACAAATGCATCTGCCCTGTGTGTAGTCCTATGCATTTAGTAGGCAGTGGCAAGCCTCCTGTCTGCAAGGAGCTCATTTTCTAAGTCAGAGCCAAGCTAAGTTAATAATGATAGACCGGCATATGGAATTTTACGGCTTCCAGTAAATAAACAAATTGCAAACAATGCGGTAAAGTAAGAATAACTTGTAATTACTGCAAGGTGAAGATGTCTGTAGTCATGCGAAACACAACGGGCAAAACTCGGTGAGCTCCAGTAGGCGACACCCTGGGGACTGATCAGACAGCGACGACTAGCCGATCCTGCAGGGAAAATAGAGATCACTAAGTGAACCAAAAAGGCAGAGTACAAACAGAAACAGAAAGTTAAAAAAAAAATCTTAGAATTAGGAAAGTGACAGAGCACAAGATAAAAAAAAATCTCAAAGACGAAAATACAGGTCACGAAAGGGGAATAAAATAAAGGAAATAAAACATAGGAGAAATAATGAATCACACAAAGTAAACAGACAAGACTGAAAACATACAGTCAGGTGTTGACAAGGTAGATCTGAGAACTACTGACCTGTGGCATTTGGAGGACACTTGTTGTACACGATTTCGCCTGCAGCTGCTTTCTTCCAGGTCATGGATAAGACATACTCATCTTTGCACATTTCATGTAACGCTGTGAGGAAGGGAAGCAACTATGAAATAACTACTTAGAAAGTCAACTAGAAGCTACTGCCCAGCCCAACCTTATCTCACAGATGATCAAATCCTCCAGATGAGATCTCACAGCTTCCAGTCATGTTATACACCTTGTTATCTGCCCTGGGATGCTAAGAACAGTGTGATGGCATGACCTTTCTCTGGTAACCTCACAATACATGGATTAATATGTGTAAATAGCAAGCTGTGACCTTCCCATGAAACATGAGCATTCATTGCTATTCCCTTTTTTGTGAACCCACTAGCCTGTCAGCAAGAGCCCGCAAAATGAAGCAGGCACGCTGAGAGGATGAAAGGAACGCAAGAGAAGACTAAAGAAACAAAAGCAGAAAGAACATGTGGAGAACAAGAGGAGATATGCAAGAGACCTGACATAGAGAGCGCAGGAGCGGTGCAGAGGTGAAGAGGTGGTGGTGGTGGTGAACAAAAAGTGCAGTCAGAATGGGTTTTAAAGCAAGACAAGGAAAAGGCAGGAGGAATCTGGAGCAGTCTGTGTGGTAGCTCAGCGTGACAATTCATTCTATAGTGTTGTCTTGTACACGGTCTCAGGAACTGTAACCAACATCATGTGGAAACTAACAATATTAGAAGCTGTAAGATATTGATCAGAGTGGAAATACAGAGGTAACGTCTCAATGATGAAGGTTAGAAGAACTATTTTATGACTTCATATACAGATGTAACTATAAAAACTCTTAGGCACATGTATACTGTTTTAACAGAAGACGTTCAGGTTCTTGCTAAAGGTTTCGAAATACAACTATTGTAAATATAATTTAAGGTACCGTAAATTGTCTGTAATGTACCTGGAATCTATCATCTACTGAATTATGTAGATATTTTCAGAAATATGTCTGAAGAAGGAACGATGAATACAGCACAGTCCTTGTGCAGTTTCAAGACTTTATTTGAACACCAGTAGAAACAGGATAAAAGTAACGCATTTCAGTTAGGTAACCTAGCCTTACACATACTGATAACAAATGTGATCCATTGGGATCCATTGATCGTAAATAGGCGGAGAGTGAGCAGGTGCACCTGGATAATCCAGGGTCACATGTCTAAAGGAGTCTCCTCCCAGGACCAATGTCTCATAGATCAATCATTTTAGGTTGTTTGAAAAATATGCCAAACTTGACTTCCAGCCATATGAAGAGAAAAACTGCTTTATGTATACCTGACTTCAGAAAATGAGAGAGTTTGTGATTATGGTGAGCATATCCAGGTTATCCTCACCATAACATTGGCTGGCAGATTCCCTATCCCATCTACTAAGGGGGAACTTATTAATAAGCTTAACCCCTTAATGACAATGGACATAAATGTACGTCATAGTGCCGTGGTACTTAACGCACCATGACATACATTTAAGCTCCGCCATGACCGACATACATTTACGCTCCGTCACGTGCGGCAGGTCCTGGCTGCTATCAGCAGCCAGGGACCCGCCGGTAATGGAGGAGATCCGCGATCGCGCGGATGTCCGCCATTAACCCCTCAGATGCCGTGATCAATACAGATCATGGCATCTGCGGCAGTGCGGTACTTTAAATGGATGATCGGATCGCCCGCAGTGCTGCCGCGGGGATCCGATCATCCTGCATGGTAGCCAGAGGTCCCCTTACCTGGCTCCGGCTCTCTCCCGGGGTCTTCTTCTCTGGTCTGAGATCGAGCAGACCAGAGGAGATCATCGATAATACTGATCAGTGCTATGCTCTATGCATAGCACTGAACAGTATTAGCAATAAAATGATTGCTATAAATAGTCCCCTAAAGGGACTATTAAAGTGTAAAAAAAAAAAGTACAAAAATAAAAAAGTAAAAAATGTGAAAAATCCCCTCCCCCAATAAAAAGGTAAAACGTCATTTTTTCCCATTTTACCCCCCAAAAAGCGAAAAAAAAAATAAAATAATGAATACATATATTTGGTGTTGCCACATGTGTAAAAGTCTGAACTTTTAAAATATATTGTTAATTATCGTGTACGGTGAAGGGCGTAAACGTAAATTTTTTTTTAAAAAAGGCCAAAATTGCTGCTTTTTTGTCGCATTTTATTCTAAAAAAAAAAATTTACTAAAAAATTATAAAAAGTAAAACCTATGCAAAAGTGGTACTGATAAAAACTACAGATCATGATGCAAAAAAAGAGCCCTCATACCGCCCCATATACAGAAAAATTAGAAAGTTATAGGTGGTCAAAATAGGGCAATTTCAAACATTAATTTTGTTAAAATGGTTTGAGATTTTTTTAAACGGTACATTTATAGAAAAGGATATAAAATGGGTATCATTTTAATCGTATTGGCCCACAGAATAAATAAAACGTGTAATTTTTACCGTAAAGTATACAGCGTGAAAACAAAACCTTCTAAAATTTGCTAAATTGCGGTTTTCATTTCAATTTTCTACATAAATAATATTCGTTTGGTTGCGCCGTACATTTTATGGTAAAGTACGTGATGGAATAACAAAGTACAATTGGTGACGCAAAAAACAAGCCCTCATATGGGTCTGTGGATGGAAATATAAAGGAAGTTATGATTTTTAGAAGGCGAGAAGGAAAAAACGGAAATGCAAAAATAAAATTGGTCTGGTCCTTATGGCCAAAATGGGCCTGGTCCTTAAGGGGTTAAAGGGGTACTCCGGTGGAAAACTTAAGTTAAACAGATTTGTAAATTACTTCTATTAAAAAAAATCTTAATCCTTCCAGTAATTATTAGCTGCTGAAAACTACAGAGCTAATTATTTTCTCTGTCCATTTTACCATTTTAGGAACGGTCCAGAGCAGCATATGTTTGCTATGGGGATTTTCTTCTACTCTAGACAGTTCTTAAAATAGACAGAGATGTCAGCAGAGAGCACTGTGCTCGTGTTGTCATCAGAGAGCTCTGTGTTCCAAAAAGAAAATAATTTCCTCTGTAGTATTCAGCAGCTAATAAGTACTGGAAGTAATTTGCAAATATGTTTAACTTTCTGGCACCAGTTAATTTAAAAAAAGAAAGTTTTTCACCGGAGTACCCCTTTTATATATATATATATATATATATATATATATATATATATATATATATATATATATAAATAAAACGAGGGGCCCTCAAATATTTCACAATAGGGCAGCTTAGTTGGATTGCCCTGAATTGGCTTAAGCATGTTTGACTAATGGACAACCATTTCCCTTGCTTTCGTTGTATATTTAGTATTTTTTTTTTCAATAAGTGTTTTACCATGTGAAACAGATTATATGTTTTAACATATGATACAATATGCTAATGTCTACTTCACTAGTGTGAAATTACTGTGCTATTTATTTCTGGTAGTTGTACTGAATGAATATATGTAATGTATGGTACTATGTATTCCGATGTGCTATGTTTATGTTTGGGATAATCTTGGGGGATTGGGATGGACAATTTTTTCTATTTGGGTGACAAATGACAATAAAAATTACTTTATTTAAAAAAGAAAATAAAAACTATTGTGTATATTCCAGTCAAAAACAGATAAAAGTTAGGAAGCAATAGCACTATTTTTTTTGCAAAGCTTTGATGTAAACCTAGATGTAGGTTGATGTTACTGGTAACTGCCACTATTCATATGTATTGTGTGTTGTATTATATATATATATATATGAGTAGTTTTGTGATCTGCCTGTTTTACACAGGAGGAGACAAGCCCTAAGCCATTTTAAATAGGCATCTCCACTTGGCACACATGGGAGATGTATTAGGTGGATACCTGGGCATTTCTTTTCATTGCACGTCCTGACCTCGTCCCCGGAGCCCTCGCACGGATATCCTTGCAATCCTGTTCCCTGACACATCCGGTAGCGACGCTGCCAGCCACTGTCACATGTTTTGGAGCACAAGCTCCAATGATTCCACGGGCCCCATTTTCCATCCCCTAGAGAGTGTGAAGGGGCAGGAAGCAGAGAAAATTGTAAAGAAAAGGGAACACAAAAGGGTGTAGAAACAGGGGAAAGGGCAGAGGAAGGTTAAAAAGAATAAGAGGGGAGAAATTAGAGAATGTAGCAAAATGTGGAGAGAAAAAATAAAGAAAAGAATAAAGGGGAGCATAAAGCAGTGAGTAAAGAGAAATAAGGCAAGAGTATGAGGTGTACAGAAAGATCTATGGAACGTGTAAAGCTATAGTGTTAAGGTATAAGGGCCATAAAGCAGAGAAGGTGATGTGTAGTGTGAAGAATAGAAAGCTCCCGGGCCTGTAACACTAGTTAAAGGGAGATAATTACTAAAATTATAAAAATAAAAAAAATTATAAAAAAAAGAGAAGCTTATCTGAAAATAGAACTGAGAAGAAAAAAACCACGGGTACCTGGATGGCATGAAACAGAAAGAAGTTCAAGAGGTGGAGAGCCAGAGGCACATAATGTAAGATGAGAGAGCAGTTAATGTTGGGTTCTATGATCAGAGAAAGATGACAGAGATAAAGATAGACAGAAAAGCTATAAAGAGATTTCCAAAAAATAGGCTAGATGATAAGATATGAACTACCTGCTAAGTCAACAGCGGGCAAACTGGTAATCATAAAAGAATCAGTTCAGGGTGGGCTGTGTATTGTCAGATTATTAGTAAGGATACATCTAAACATGTCTAGCCCTAACTGGTTTCAGTGATACCGCTACAGACCACCTACTCCTCTGGGCAATTACTATATTCAGGAATATTATACATGAGTATTATAGTGGCGAATGGGGTCAGTCTTCATTCTATAAAAAAAAAACATGCCTTTTGTGGTTCCAATTAAACAGGAACGAAGTGGCAGAGAACAGGTGTCTTGGTCTGTCCATACCCCCGTCTTAAATTACCTGGGCATTCAAGGTTGGGGCAATCCCTGGTGTCTGTTTGTTGCCCTCTGCACTCTCCTCCAGCCTGGCTGCCGCACTTTCTTGTCCTCTGTTGAGTTCCATTGGAACATGTTACCGAGCATCTTCCCCATGGGCCCCAATCCAGCCATATCCCTTCCACTACGAGAGAGAGAATGAAATGTTGAGTGAATTTAGCAACCTCTGACAAACACACCATCTGTGCCTCCTTCCCACCGGAAATAAATGCACAAAGCTACACGCAATAAATAATATTTAGTGTGCGATTGCCTCCTCTAAGTGGAACCTCATAAAAAAATCCTAAAGCAAGAAATCTTCCAACCTCAGTGGGGACATCCCTTGACAAGGACAGAAGGAGGTAGCAACTTTTCCAGTGAATGAGATGAATTAATCATGTGCACCTAGGTAACCAGTGATAGATGGGGTCAGGGTTCTGGAACAGTGGCTCTTAACCCTTTTTGACTGCTGCGTAAGGAATTCATTGCCCTGTATTGCTCTCCGATCTCAGGGTCCTCAGAAAAATGATGGAATACACTGTCTGGAGACCAGGACACATGGCCTGAGAATTGAGAAATAATAATAGAAATACAGACTGTTATAGTGAGGGTACCTTGTCCCATCCAGCCTTTACCAAGTCTCTTCTCCATATATTATGAAGAAAGTGCCGGCTATTTAATCATATAAAACATATAATATATATAAAACATACGTAGCCAACAAAATTCTAAAGAGGACAAATGTATAGAACATCTGCTCATATAGGGGGGGTATTTATCAATTTTGCCTGTTGATTGACCGTTTCTTTTTACCCTTCTTTTTTTCACTTTGGTTTTCGAGGACATGCACCAAATTTATCATTTGGTGCAAGTTGTTAGTAATTTTGGTGAAATGTTGAAATCAGCTGTTCACAGCGCCTTTTACACAGAACTTACCGCCACAGAGGACGCGTATTTTACCCTGTAGAGCAGACATTTTGGAGTCCCTCCCGCAGTATATCAGCAAGCGATGTGAGTTATTTTCTTTTGTGGGGTTTATAGTCACCATGTGAATTGGATTTTATTTTCAACTTGGGTAGTTTTCTTTTGTTGTTACTTTAGTGCAGTGGTCTTCAACCTGCGGACCTCCAGATGTTGCAAAACTACAATTCCCAGCATGCCCGGACAGCCGTTGGCTGTCCGGGCATGCTGGGAGTTGTAGTTTTGCAACATCTGGAGGGCCACAGTTTGAAGACCGCTGCTTTAGTGCTTACCTTTCCTGAACCTGTGTGGCCATGTCCAATGCTGGCTCAACAGAGGGTGAAGGTCCCTCAGAGACAACTACGTTGCAGGATAGTATTGCGCAGCCCCAGAGGTGTCGATGCTTTCACAAACAAAAATGTTTAATGTATTTTGACGCCTTTACATTTTCTGACAGTGGTAAGTGTGTTTTCCATGTGCAAAATTTCTTGGCGGGGATTTGCGCCTCAAAAAAATGAGATTTGCGCCAAAATTGCGCCAAAGATCGATTGGCGCAAATGATGAATTACTGACTAAAGTTAAAATCACACACAGGACCGTGTGATTTTGAGAAAGTTGTAAAAATGACAGTGGAGAAGATGCGCCAAACTTTGGCGCAAAAAGACACTGCCCCAAAGTATTGCGCCAAAGTTGCGCCAAAAATGACAGTGGAGAAGATGCGCCAAACAAAAAGACACTGCGCCAAAGTGTTGCGCCAAAGTTACGTGAAAAAAACCCACATAAATCCTTTGATAAATCCCCCCCATAAAGATTCTATTTTCACAGGTACCGTAGTTTAGTGCTAAGCGGTACATAAGGGGTTAGTGCGCAGTCTCAGCATTGGTGCCCCAGATACACTATGGAGAGCTTTCCACTGCACATAAAGTTCAACATGATTAATGTGTTTAAGTACCTGAAGAGACAATATACAGATTAAGGTCAAACATTATTGTGGGCAGGTTTGGAAAGTCATACGGGAGCCCATAAAGAGAAATAGATTGAGGGTGAATTTCCACATAAATCAAAGAGATCCACATTATTGCACAGGAGACATCCTAGTTATGATAGTGAGAGATGAGCCAAGTTTCTGTAATTCTTACAAGATGTCTGGGCATACAGATTAGTGAGTGTGATAGGGGATCCAGGCGGCAAGTAGCTGCCCACACAAAGATAGATAGATAGATAATAGATAGAGAGATAAAAGATAGATAGATAGATAGATAGATAATAGATAGATAGATAGATAGATAGATAAAAGATAGATAGATAGATAATAGATAGATAGATAATAGATAGATAATAAATAGATGATAGATAATAGATAGATAGATAGATAATAGATAGATAGATAATAGATAGATAGATAGATAGATATGAGATAGATAGATAGAGATAGATAGGTGATAGATAATAGATAGATAGATAATAGATAGATAGATGATAGATAATAGATAGATAGATAATAGATAGATAGATAGATAGATAGATAATAGATAGACAGATAATAGATATATAGATAGATAGATAATAGATAGATAGATAGATGATAGATAGATATGAGATAGATAGGTGATAGATAATAGATAGATAGATAATAGATAGATGATAGATAATTGTTAGATAGATAATAGATAGATAGATAGATGATAGATAATAGATAGATAGATAATAGATAGATAGATAGATAATAGATAGATGGATAATAGATAGATTAGATAGATAGATTAGATAGATAGATATGAGATAGATAGATTAGATAGATAGATAGATAATAGATAGATAGATAAATAGATAGATAGATAGATGGATAATAGATAGATAGATAATAGATAGATAGATATATAATAGATAGATAGATTAGATAGATAAATAGATAGCTAGATAATAGATGTATAGATAATAGATAGATAGATAGATAGATAGATAGGTAGATAGATTAGATAGATGGATGGATAGATAGATAGATAATAGATAGATAGATTAGATAGATGGATAGATAGATAGATAATAGATAGATAGATAGATTAGATAAATAGATAGATAGATAGATAGATAGATAGATAATAGATAGATAGATAGATTAGATGGATGGATGGATGGATGCATAGATAGATAATAGATAGATAGATAGTAATCCAAAGAGAAACAGCACTCCCTTGAGCTCAATATCCGTGGGTGCACGCAGAACCAGACCTTGGTCAGGGGTCCCAATTCACAGAAAGTTCATATAAATCCGCAGCACACAGGTCCAATATGGTGAAAAAGAAAAAACTTTATTCCATCATGTGAATGTCATACAGCGCATGACATTCACATGATGGAATAAAGTTTTTTCTTTTTCACTATATTGGACCTGTGTGCTGCGGATTTATATGAACTTTCTTGGATAGATAGATAGATAGATAGATAGATGCAAACAAGAATAATCAACTTCTTTGGCACATTTTGTGGCATATAGACACTTCAAGCTTAATATATTTTCGTTTTATTAGGAGTAAATTGTGCAAAAACTATAAAGAAATTTGTAAATGTTTTAAATGTATAATTCTTCATGTATTAAAAAAGAGTTACCCATTTTGTTAGTCGTTTCAATATGAAATGTTTTGGGGTCATAAAGGGGAACCCTTGGGGGTGTTTTATGATCCTAGCGACCCCCTGCAAACCCAAGTGGGTTATACCAATAGTGACGGAATAAGAGATCCGGACACTTGTTTACCTTGCAACCAATGGGAAACGTAACATTTTATCCAAAACCAAACAAAATACCATCTCTTTAGCACTGAGTTGCAGGTTACAGGTTTAAGTAGATGGACAAAGAATTGGTGAGAGTCCCTTTAAAGGGGTATTCCAGTAAAAAAACATTAATTTTTTTCATATCAACTGGCTCCAGAAAGTTAAACAGATTTGTAAATTACTTCTATAAAAAAAAAATATTAACCCTTCCAGTACTTATCAGCTGCTGAAGTTGAGTTGTTCTTTTCTGTCTGACAACAGTGCTCTGTACTGACACCTCTGTCCGTGTCAGGAACTGTCAAGAGCAGGAGAGGTTTGCTATGGGGATTTGCTCCTACTCTGGAAAGTTCCTGAGAGAGACAGAGGCATCAGCAGAGAGCACTGTTGTCAGACAGAAAAGAAAAACTCAACTTCAGCAGCTGATAAGTACTGGGAGGATTACTATTTTTTAATAGAAATAATTTAAAAATCTGTTTATCTTTCTGGAGCCAGTTGATATGAAAAACATTTTTTTTCACTGGAATACCCCTTTAAGTGGTAGCAACCAATCAGATAGCTTCTTTCATTTTTAACAAGGCCTTTGCTAAATGAAAGAAGAAATCTGATTGGTTGCTATGGGCAACTAAGCAACTTTTCCTTTGCACAGGTTTTGATAAATCTTCCCCAATGACCTCACAACGTGGACAACCTTTTGTGTGAAACCCTCCAAACTCTGCACAATGCGGTGATCACTGTGCACCTTACCCAGATCGGTCTCAGGTTAAATTGTTCCTCTAACTGGAACAGGAGCTGGAATTGCTTGTAGCAGGCTTTAGCTTATGTAAATTCATAAAGAGACCTGGACTGGATGTAGGAGATACACTATAATTAGGTTATGTACTTTTCGGTGACTGATTAGTCTGCCTAGCATGAGCAGAGCTAGTAGAAGTGCTTTTGTCTGGCCTGTGTCAGACGTCACTGACTAAGCTGATCTACCCAGCAGGAGCAGAACTGGGAGGCCTCCTCAAGCTACTCTGGCAAGACAAGCTGTTTTTTGGAGAAGGGTCGGACTTGGGACTCCGCCCTCACCCACATGACAACTTCACATATTTGTAACTTGGACACTGGTATTAAGACACTGCACACTTGGGCATTTCATTATAGGAGATGAGAACAGACACAACCTTTTTTGAGAAGTGGCAATAGTTCTGGATTTCATTATGTGGTGTCACAGCACCAAAGCATGTCCTGTGGGCTAAAGATTGCCTCAGGCATCCTTGCTGTCTATATGTTGGGCCCACTGCTCCATTGCCTGACCTGTCATAATGTAAAATATTGCTGTGTCATGTTATGTGTTAATTTATGCTCTGTACCTTTAAGGGATTGTGGCAGAGGGACCAGGTGACCCTGACACCCAATGGGAGGCAACCAACCCTAGCCCTTAATGTAGTGTAGGGGGGAAGGACAGTGTGTTCCTGCTAACAAGCTGGGGAGAATTTTTGGAAGAAAGTCTACTAAATTACATAGCCATGCCAAATCTCAGGAAAAGACCCCGGCGCTCAGGTGAATTGTCAAAGGCTAGCGGTAAGCAAAGCTTTTGGGGAAAATCTCTACTTCAGTCAGTCAGTCAAGTTAAGTCTTTCAAGGTAGCGAGTTCTGCTACCTTTAGCAAAATAAACAGACAGTTATCCGTAACCTGGTATTGGTTTATTCATTATCCCACACCTGGCCCAGGAGAAGCTGACATATCCTTGGACTGTGTAGGTTAATGGTGCCCTGGCGTCAGGAAGTGATACATCTAACCACCCCTATAACATTAACCCCTTAAGGACCCAGCCAATTTTCAGTGTAGGACCCGGCCATTTTTTGCACATCTGACCTTTTTCACTTTAAGCATTAATAACTCTGGGATGCTTTTACCTTTCATTCTGATTCCAAGACAGTTTTTTTGTGACATATTCTACTTTATGCAAGTGGTAAAATTTTGTCGATACTTGCATCATTTCTTGGAAAAAATTCCCAAATTTTATGAAAAAATTGAAAATTTAGAATTTTTTTTTTTTTACTTTGAAGCTCTTTGCTAATAAGGAAAATGAATATTCCAAATAAATTATATATTGATTCACATATACAATATGTCTACTTTATGTTTGCATCATAAAGTTGACATGTTTTTACTTTTGGAAAACATCAGAGGGCTTCAAAGTATAGCAGCAATTTTCCAATTTTTCACAAAATTTTCAAAATCCTAATTTTTCAGGGACCAGTTCAGTTTTGAAGTGGATTTGAAGGGCTTTCATATTAGAAATACCCCATAAATTACCCCATTATAAAAACTGCACCCCTCACATTCTTCAAAATGACATTCAAAAGGTTTGTTAACCCTTTAGCTGTTTCACAGAAATAGCAGCAAATTGAAGGAGAAAATTCAAAAACTTCATTTTTTTACACTGGCATGTTCTTGTAGACCCAGTTATTGAATTTTTACAAGGGATAAAAGGAGAGAAATCTTTCTAAAATGTATAACCCAATTTCTCTCAAGTAAGGAAATACCTCATATGTGTATATCAAGTGTTCGGTGGGCGCAGTAGAGGGCTCAGAAGGGAAGGAGCGACAGTGGGATTTTGGAGAGTGAGTTTTTCTGAAATGGTTTTTGGGGGGCACATCACATTTAGGAAGCCACTATGGTGCCAGAACAGCAAAAAAAATAAAAAATAAACAAAACACATGGCATACTATTTTGGAAACTACACCCCTCAAGGCACGTAACAAGCATTCCAGTGAGCCTTAAAACCCCACAGGTGTTTGACGACTTTTCATTAAAGTTGGATGTGTAAATTTTTTATAACATTTTTTTTCACTAAAATGCTAGTTTTCCCTCAAATTTTAAATTTTTACAAGGGAAAATTGGACAAAATTCCCCCCAAAATTTGTAACCCCATCTCTTCTGAGTATGGAAATACCCCATGTTAGGACGTAAAATGCTCTGCGGGCGAACTACAATGCTCAGAAGAGAAGGAGTCACATTTGGCTTTTGAAAAGCAAATTTTGCTGAATTGGTTTTTGGGGGGCATGTCCAGGACATGCCAGGACAGCTGTCCATGGTTCCAGGACAGCAAAAAAAAAAACCACATGGCATACTATTTTGAAAACTACACCCCTCAAGGCACGTAACAAGGGGTCCAGTGATCCTTAACACCCCACAGGTGTTTCACGACTTTTCGTTAAAGTTGGATGTGTAAATTATTATTTTTTCACTAAAATGCTAGTTTTCCCTCAAATAGGACAAAATGCCCCCCAAAATTTGTAACCCCATTTCTTCTGAGTATGGAAATATCCCCTGTGTGGACGTCAAGTGCTCTGCTGGCGAACTACAATGATCAGAAGAAAAGAAGCGCCATTGAGCTTTTTGAAAGAGAATTTGTTTGGAATGGAAATCGGGGGCCATGTGCATTTACAAAGCTCCCCGTAGTGCCAGAACAGTGGACCCCATGACATGTGACCCCATTTTGGAAACTACACCCCTCACAGAATTTAATAAGGGGTGCAATGAGTATTTACACCCCACTGGCATTTGACAGATCTTTGGAACAGTGGGCTGTGCAAATTGTGTAAAATTTTTCATTTTCACGGATCACTGTTCCAAAAATCTGTCAGACACCTGTGGGGGGTAAATGCTCACTGCTCCCCTTATTACATTACATGAGGGTTGTAGTTTCCAAAATGGGGTCACATGTGGGGGGGGGGGTTCTGGCACTATGGGGGCTTTGTAAACACACGTGGCTTTCAATTCTGGACACATTTTCTCTTCAAAATCCCAATGGCGCTCCTTCTCTTCTGAGCATTGTAATTCGCCCACAGAGCACTTTAAATCCACATATGGGGTATGTTCTTACTCAGAAGAAATGTGGTTAAAAATTTTGGGGGCTTTATTTCCGATTTTCCCTTGTGAAAATGAAAAATTTAGGGTAACAACAGCATTTTTGTGAAAAATGTTTTTTTTTTTTTTCATTTTCCCATCCAACTTTAATGAAAATTCGTCAAACACCTGTGGGGTGTTAAGGCTCACTATACCCCTTGTTACATTCCGTGAGGGGTGTAGTTTCCAAAATGGGGTCAGATGTGGGTATTTATTTTTTTTTTCGTTTATGTCAGAACCGCTGTAAAATCAGCCACCCCTGTGCAAATCACCAATTTAGGCCTCAAATGTACATAGTGAACTCTCACTCCTGAGCCTTGTTGCACCCGCAGAGCTTTTTACATCCACATATGGGGTATTTCCGTATTGCGCATTTGAGGACTACAAAGGGATTGCATAGGGGTGGACATAGGGGTATTCTACGCCAGTGATGCCCAAACAGGGTGCATCCAGCTGTTGCTAAACTCCCAGCATGCCTGGACAGCCAGTGGTTGTCCGGAAATGCTGGGAGTTGTTGTTTTGCAACAGCTGGAGGCTCCGTTTTGTAAACACTGCTATACAATACGTTTTTCATTTTTATTGGGGGGACAGTGTAAGGGGGTGTATATGTAGTCTTTAATTTTGTGTTAGTGTCGTGTAGTTTAGCGTTTTTAGGGTACATTTGCACTGGCGGGTTACGGTGAGTTTCCTGCTAGGAGTTTGCGCTGCCGCGAAAAATTCGCCGCAGCTCAAACTTCACGCAGGAAACTTACTGTAAACCCGCCAGTGTGAATGTACCCTGTACCCATGATGCAGTCAGTGGTTCACATGTTGTACTTCTTTTTACGAACTTTAGTGAATGCCAAATACCTCATACAGGGTAAACCACACAAAACCTGCTGTTTTGAAGTTGCTCTGACTAGATAGCCATCACAATGTGGCACTTGTCAGAGTTGCTCAGATCCTTATAGATGCCCATATTTCTTGCTTTCAACACATCAGCTTCAAGAACTGACTGTTCATTTGCTGCCTTATATATCCCACCTCACAAGCATAATTGTCACAAGTTTATCAATTCCATTTATTTTTTTAATGTTATGAGTGATCGGTTTATGTATTATAAATTATGATGGTTTTATGTACTCATACAAATATGTATTACATGATATATTATACTTAGTGCTAATAGGAGATGCAATTGTGGCAAGTATATGGGCCACTAAAGAGAACATTACTAATTCATTCTAATCTATACTGCATGATGGTTAAATCAAAGGTTGGTCTTTAATAATAAGTGAATGAATGTTCATGTCACACTACATGACGTACTGTATGAGCTTGTTTGACAGACATTAACACATATTCTCTTTCTTTACTTATGTGCAGAGAAAATGGAACATTTTGGTACAGTGTATTACTTGGCTGCACATTACTGCCAAATGATCACATCCTTAATTGGAGCGATGATGTGAGTGTCGGTACACTGTTCTCAGATGTAATACATTAACTTGGCAGATTTGGTGTTAAACTGTTACCTCATCGGAGCAAATTTACATGGCAGTATAATGGTGATAAGCTAGATTGGGTGAGAATAATGTGCAGTGTTTATAGGGTGTGAAAACAGGAGTCCCCAATGCATAGAGTAATGTGTGCACTGTAATGGTCATAATTATTCACCATTTACTTACTAATTACACATCAATTATTATGTCAAGTTTTGCACAGTTAACAAAGAAACTTTCAAAATAAGCTAGATATCCAGACACACTATTTTGTTGAGCAAACATTTATAAACTGAGCCTGAAAACATCAGACTACTTGTTGTAGGTGCATTACATAAAGCAAGCAATTAGCTATAAGTAAAGCAAAGCAAGACAAATGGAACAACAGCATCCTCTGGCCCCTGTCTCAGTTATATCAAGTCAAATGGACATACAGTCATGGCTGTAAATGTTGGCAGCCCTGAAATCTTTCAAGAAAATGAAGTATTTCTCACAGAAAAGGATTGCAGTAACACATGTTTTGCTATACACATGTTTATTCTCTTTGTGTGTGTCACGTCTGGGCAGGGGAGGAGTGCACACTATTATCGCCCACTCCCCTGTTCTTGCCTACTTACATACCTGCCCTAGACGACAGGTCTGTTACCACGGTGACAATCCCTTCCAAAATAAGTGAGGGACAGTCAAAAAGTTAAAACAATAAACTACAAAAAAATGGGGATGACGCATTTCGGGAGGTGCCCTCCCTTCCTCAGGTCAGGGATCCTGATCTGAGGAAGGGAGGGCACCTCCCGAAACACGTCATCGCCATTTTTTTATTTTCTTTGATTCAATAAAAGTGGTTCCACTGTGAACCTTTTAAAAAATATATCCAGTCCATTTCCTTCATTTCCAAGGAAGCCGCAGCGCCATCTCTAAAGGTATTTTTTCTCAAGCTTCTCCTCCAAAAGGTCAGGAAAGGCTAGAAGTACACGAATAACAGAAAACAAACCTAAACACGAACACACAAAAATATGTAGTCAGAGGGCCGAGTCTAAACCTGGAGAGCACGAAATACAGTAACAGAGTATCAAAGGGAAGTCAAAAGCCAAGCCAAAAGTCATAAAACCAGAATAAACAGAATGAGTACAGAGATAGCTAGGTAAGTTAATAAGAACTATCACAAGCAGAGAATGAGTGAAAATGGCCTCCTTATATATGCCTGAGCTGCAACCAGGAGGACTCTAATTGGCTCAGCAATTTAAACCACACCCAGAAGCACAGAGGCATCGTCCCAGCAACCAAAACAAACAACAGGGCTAGAAATTATTAACCCTATGGGTTCTGGCAGAACCAGTTATCACATTGTGTATTGGAACTAAACCAAAAAAGGGAGGGAAAAAAAGCAAACTGGACATAATGTCACACCAAACTCCAAAAATGGGCTGGACAAAATTATTGCCACCCTTTCAAAATTGTGGAAAACTAAGATTGTTTTAAGCATGTGATACTCCTTTAAATTCACTTGCGGCAAGTAACAGGTCTGAGCAATATAAAAATCACACCTGAAAGCAGATAAAATGGAGAGAAGTTCACTTAGTCTTTGCATTGTCTGTCTGTGTGTGCCACACTAAGCATGAACAACAGAAAGAGGAGAAGAGAACTGTCTGAGGACTTGAGAACCAAAATTGTAGAAACATATCAACAATCCCAAGGTTACAAGTCCATCTCCAGAGATCTAGATTTACCTTTGTCCACAGTGCGCAACATTATCAAGAAGTTTGGAACCTATGGCACTGAAGTTAATCTCCCTGTGCGTGGACAGAAGAGAAACATTTTGAAAGGTGCCAACACAGGATAGTCCAGATGGTGGATAAGCAGCCCCAAACAAGTTCCAAAGATATTCAAGCTGTCCTGCAGGCTCAGGGAGCATCAGTGTCGGCACGAACTATCCGTCAACATTTAAATGAAATTAAACGCTATTGCAGGAGACCCAGGAGAACCCACTTCTGACACAGAGACATAAAAAATCAAGACTACATTTTGCCAAAATGAATTTGAACAAGCCAAAATCCTTCTGGGAAAACGTCTTGTGGACAGATGAGACCAAGTTAGAGCTTGTTGGTAAAGCACATCATTCTACTGTTTACTGAAAAACGGAATGAGGCCTACAAAGAAAAGAACACAGTACCCACAGTGAAATATGGCGGAGGTTCCATGATGTTTTGGGGTTGTTTTGCTGCCTCTGGCACTTGGTGCCTTGAATGTGTGCAAGGCATCATGAAATCTGAGGATTACCAACGGATTTTGGGTTGCACTGTACAGCCCAGTGTCAGAAAACTGGGTTTACGTTCGAGATCTTGGGTCTTCCAGTAGGACAATGACCCCAAACATACGTCAAAAAGCACCCAGAAATGGATGGCAACAAAGCGCTGGAGAGTTCTGAAGTGGCCAGCAATGAGTCCAGATCTAAATCCCATTGAACACCTGTGGAGGAATCTTAAAATTGCTGTTGGGTAAAGGCCCTTCCAATAAGAGAGACCTGGAGCAGTTTGCAAAGGAAGAGTGGTCCAACATTCTGGCTGAGGGGTGCAAGGAGCTTATTGATGGTTATAGGAATCGACTGATTTCAGCTATTTTTTCCAAAGGGTGTGCAACCAAATATTAAGTTAAGGATGCCAATAATTTTGTCCAGCCCATTTTTGGAGTTTGGTGTGACATTATGTCCAATTTGCTTTTTTTCCTCCCTTTTTTTGGTTTAGTTCCAATACACACAAAGGGAATAAACATGTGTATAGCAAAACATGCTTTACTGCAATCCTTTTCTGTGAGAAATACTTAATTTTCCTGAAAATTTTCAGGGATGCGGCCATGACTGTAACTGATAAAGGATAGTGTTAGGGCCCAACAAAATAAAAAAGTAGCAATGAACTCACCCTTCTTGAAGGCTTCTTGCTTTTATTGAGGAACTGTGCTGTACA
Source organism: Hyla sarda (assembly GCF_029499605.1). Classification (NCBI taxonomy): domain Eukaryota; kingdom Metazoa; phylum Chordata; class Amphibia; order Anura; family Hylidae; genus Hyla; species Hyla sarda. The sequence continues at coordinate 253,100,176 of NC_079190.1, read as the reverse complement.
TCTTATTCAAGGCATTGAGCATACAGAGTCCTCATACAGGTATAGCGGTGCAGCGGGAGGGTAGTGGCATAGGGGGGGGGGGGGGGGGTGGGGGAGTGTGAAGAGACTACAGCTGTTTCACTGACGCTTCTTCCGGAAGACCTTAATCTATCTTCACACTCCCCTCCACGCCACTACCCTCCCCTTGCACCGCTATACCTGTATGAGGACTCTGTATGCTCGATGCCTTGAATAAGATGTACAGCCCAGTTCCTCAATAAAAGTAAGAAGCCTTCAAGAAGGGTGAGTGCATTGCTACTTTTTTCTTTGTTGGATTCTATACATGACCCTTTATACGAGCAGTAGCACCGCCAGCTTAATAGCGGATATCCACAGCAGGGATTGAATTCTGCAGTACATAACCCTTGCAGTCCCAGGTGCACTATTACCTTTTTATGGTTGATTGTTTACTGTTAGGACCACTGACACATATTTTGCATTCTGGCAAGCACTGACAACTCATTTCAATTATATAATTTGCTCGACTCAGATAACGTCCAGGTTTTTGCCAACAAGTCTAGGTTTTGGAAAAATGTTTTTTTTTTTGTCTTGTGAGATCAAAGGGGGGATTTATGAGGGTCTGTATCTAGCATATACAAAGTCTTACATTTTTACACAAAGCAATTGGTTTGAGCATCATTTTGTCACTCTTTACTAATCTGTGCCACTCTCACCAAGTGGAAATGGTGTAACTCTAAATGGTTGTGGATTTGAGCAAAGGGGCCATAGCCACCCCAGTTCCCCAAATTTACCCCAATTTACATCTGCTAGCAGGCGTTAAATATAGTGGAAATCCATAGCAGCTTCTATCTGCTCTAGATTTACGAGGCTGCTGCACGGGCAGCCTCAGATATGTCTCGATTTTTCAAGGATAAATCCTGGGCAATGCAACACTGGAGGGTGTTTACTGAAAACTGCATGAAACGCCAGTCTTTCCCCCATAATGTTTAAAGAGAACCTGTCCGCTCTCCTGACATACAGTATCTGTTTTAGTACTTTCAGTCCCCATACAATAACAGTTGTGGAGCATATTTTTTAGCATCTTTAATGGTCCATTTCCTTTGTTAGGCTAGGTTTGCATCATGTTTTTGGCCTCCATGTAGCTTTAACGCTGGGAAATAGAGGCTGTGACAGATGCCTAATAGTGGTTTCTGTCACCCATAAGCTAAAATGTTATCGGTTTAATAAATATGTTTTTGAAATGTTGCTGAGGTATAGAATATTAGTCTACTATACTATTCCATACCAATGTATACCAGCCAGATGGAGGCCAAAAAGAGGCACAGTTGGCCTCTGTATGACAATGTACCCCTCTGAACATGTTTCACATGTATGTCAGGATCTTTCTTATATACTGAATAAAGGGCAACACATGATGTGAACAGATACCTATTTCTTCTGATACTTCAGAGCTATCATGGTTCTGTTACAAATGGTTGAATCTCCAACCATTAGCTAAACTGGGACTACTGGTATTGAGGAACCACAGGTATCCACTACAAATTAAAGGCTATTTCCATTGTGGTTTCCCAGTAAAAGCAAGGCCTCCCAGCATTACGATTGCCCACTCTCTCAGCCTGGATTCACGACAACTGAAAACCGTACTGGGAATGTATCTATCTATAAAACAATGGCATGTGATAAACCTATCTCCATTTGGTATGCCAAAGGTCAGGTTTGCAACACAGTAGTGACAAAAAAGTGACATTTACAAAGTTCTTATAAAAGCTCTTAGTTAACATCAATATAGACCTGAAGTAAGAAAGGAGCCAGAGGTCTTTTAACAAAAAAGGTGACAAATCTGAATGAAAGGCTCAACATTTGCATAAATGTCATAAATGTCATGCACTTGGTGAATGGTCTATTCATATTCATATTCTGTCATTTGACTAATGTGTAGTGTGCCTGAGAGCAGCTTATAAAACATCTAATACTCTCCAGTAAACGCATCTTGTTGATGTATATGTTTTGCTCTACTCTATTTATATAGCAAATTGTGTATTACCGATGACTGACCCATCGTCTGGCTATAATAATACATTGGCTATAATAATAATGTACCACAAATATCTCGCAACTTAAATCTACAACATGATGTTATGTGCATAAAATTCCCATTTTCCATTATTCAGTGGAGGAGAATTGGTTTCTATGGTTCATCTGCCATGCATTCCCTGAAAATAGTAACAATAAAAAACATTGGCTATATGAATGTCTCAAAGCACACAGAGGCAGTATAGAGGGACATGGAGTCCCAGTAGCCCTGTCTTGCAGAGCCATAAGCACTCCTGACGCACTGTAGTGTTTTATACAATGTTTCCTCTGGAAGCAATATTTTTGGGGGTGAATACCTCCATAATAGAGCCTGTGGGGGAACCATGAAACTATATGACACAAACAGGGAAGTTATCAGTTATACAAATAGCACATTGTATGTTACGCTCCTATAGTAACACTGATCTGACCCATTGTATGAACATATTAAAAATAAGACACCACCAATTACATTTAGCTAAAAACAACTAATAAAACAAATAATACTTAGTAAATGATGTATCTTATAAAAAAAAAATATATATATATATATATATATATATATATATATATATATATATGCAAATCAAAAAATGTTGCAGTATCTTGTAATACCTTTTTTATTGGACTAACAGCATTTTGTAGAGACAAGCTTTCGGGATTTCTCCCTTTATCAAGTCTAAAGCAAATCTAAGCTCACAAGTAGAAGACACAGGTTACATCTCACAAATATGCAGGGGTTAAGACATTAGATGTGGAGAATTCACACTAAGATGGGCCATAAATTGTCCTGTTATGGGAACATCGACTAAATAGATAAGGATGAGAAAAAAGGGGAGGGAGGGGGGAGCAGGGGATAGATTGTAATTAAGCAGGACAAAGTGAGATGCAAAAGAGAATCCAGTACAGTACAGGTTATAAGAGAATCCAGAATAGCACAGGTTACAGTGACCCCCCGACCTACGATGGCCCCGACATAGGATCATTTCAACATACGATGGCCTCTCAGAGGCCATCTCATGTTGAAGGCAGCATCAACATACGATGCGGTCGGGGCCATCACATAAATGGCTATCCGGCAATGCAGACTGCTTCAGCTGCCAAGGATAGCCGTTTACGGTTCCCCGTGTGGTCCGCTGACAATCACTAACCTGTCCTCGGGGCTCCGGTGCGTCCTCTTCGGGATCCCCTGCATCGTCGGCGCTCTCCATCATCGTCATTACGTCGCTGCGCATGCCGTCCCGTCATCCAGTTGGAGCAGTGTGCGTAGCAACATGATGGCGGTGACAGAGAGCGAGGATGCCGGGGAAGCAGAGGCCTTGCTGGAGTGTCGGGGACGCCCCAGGAACGCGGCAACAGCGATGGAAGGCGACATCCAGGGCAGCGGTGACGAGCGGTGACGGTCCAGAGCGGCGGGGAAACGTGAGTATAACCTCCAATACCAGTGGTCTTCAACCTGCGGACCTCCAGATGTTGCAAAACTACAACATACAATGGTTTTAACAAACGATGGTTCATTTGGAATGGATTACCATCGCATGTTGAGGGACCACTGTATAAGAAATTTTGATAATGAGATAAAAAGCTCAAATCCACATTGAGTCCCCTGTTTTTGGAATAAAAAAAACAGTATCATTTTAGCTTCAAATGTCTTTCTCTCTTGTGTGTTTTTGAAATTCTCTCTACAAAATTCTGTAGTGAATTCTCCACATCTATTGTCTTAACCCCTGCATATTTGTGAGATGTAACCTGTGCCTTCTGCTTGTGAGCTTTAATTTAGTTTGGAGTTGATAAAGGGAGGAATCCCGAAAGCTTGTCTCAACAAAATGCTGTTAGTCCAATAAAAAAGGTATTACAAGATACTGCAACATTTTATGATTTGCATCTGCATCACTGGACTAATACGGCTACTCAAATTTACTTAAAAAAAAAAGAAAAAAAAAATATATATATATAGATCAATGTAGGCAGCAAACCAAAATGAGTGCAAAATTCAAGTGTTTATTCCAGGGATAGGTGACAACGTTTCGGCGATCTCACACCGCCATTTTCAACTTGAAAATGGCGGTGTGAGATCGCCGAAACGTTGTCACCTATCTCTGGAATAAACACTTGAATTTTGCACTAATTTTGGTGTGCTGCCTACATTGATCTATATTTACTGCGGACCGGAGCACCGAGGTTCTAGGGCGTGCACCCGACCTTACTCTTCTCAGGAGGTGCCGCTTTCATTTGGATTGTATATATATATATATATATATATATATATATATATATGTCTCTTACATCTATATGTGTAAGCTGAGATAACATGCACCCAGTAACCCAGTCTATGCTCACATTGTAGAAAGACATTTTATAAAGAAAACCATGAATGTCTTGACAACAATGATATTAACACCATAAAATAATAAAGGAAAACAAATGGATAAAAAATCGCGAACCTGTGCATCTCAGGACATAAAAAGCCTTTCAAAGTTTATTAGCCATATGTTCTAGTTATATCGCATTTCTGAGAAAAAAAATCCTTCATCAGATAAATACGGGATAATACATCAGAAATATGATATAGTTCTTCTTTTGACCACCATTTTACCATTTGTAAAGCAAATTAATTTACAAAAAAAAATATGAGCCCCTTTGCAAACACTTTGCTTTACTGAACCAGTTGTACCATATTCCAGAACAGAATTCACAGCTGCGCTGGCTTCAGAGCTGAAATCTTTGTGATACTTTGGGCATGTCTGGCAGTCTGTATGGAAGTTTCTAAACGCAATTCATAGAATTGTGAAATGCAGCTCGAAACCATAATATAAGCCATAACCCAGGGTAACAGGGTAAAGGCAAAAAAAAATAATAAAATTGAACATCTAAAATTGTAAACATGAAACTTGAATTTGTTTACAAAATACTTTATGTATTTACAAAAGTGACTTCATAGCATTTATAATGTATATACAGCATATTTATTAAAACCATTGCCAACAATTTTCTTTACATTTACCTCTGGATGGTTGTTGCTACCTGGTATATGTGATCCCACTGCCATGTATTCTGCAGACACTCCTTCTCTTACTTGCCCAAGTGCCCTATATATATATGTACTAGCTAGGAGTTGCACATTGACCTCAAACTTTTGCTTTTTTTTATTTTCAAGGAATGTACTCAAGCACCCAAGTGCAAGAAAAAGTGCAAAGCATGTTCATGAGGCTGGTAACTATCATCTAGCCCCTCTAAATGACAGCGCACCTTTCAGGTTCAAAGTCCCCCATCGCCTAAGCTTAGAAAGGACCAACAATGCTTCCAGTATGCACCTGGGCATTAACCCAAGTTTTAACCAGGGAGCCAATAAGTTGGCATCCCTGTCTAAGCAGGGACTGATTAATAGAGTGACACACAACATGCAAATGTGGCACAGTGACAAATAATTTAAATAAAAAAATAAATGAATGCAGTGTATAACTGCCTGGATTTATAAAAAATTCTCTGACCCTAGCCAGAAAAACAGAAATAAAGAAGTGAGTGCCAAAGGGGAGAGTCTGTAGTGCCTGTGCCAACACTCATTGGAAACCACCACCCACTAAGACAAGGCACTTCAGGGTCACCACTTCCCAAGACACAAAGTATCACAGCTGTTCACCCCCTGGCACAAAGACCAGACCCGTAGGGAACAGGTGTCATCAAGGCAGCTGTTGGGCTGGTCACAGAACCAGTCCCAGAATGCCCTGGTACACCTGCCCCCTTAATTGCTTCTCAGTGGCTGGACTAGACCACTTATAAGAACAGATACAATACTTGATATTAGACAAAAGGTCGAGAAGCGATTGACCTCAGACACAACATAAGGACTACATGTCCTGTTCACAAAGAATAATACTCTATACATGACTGGAATAACCATTTCTTCACCTGGACTGTTGTAAGTTGTTGATAAGAACAGGGGCATAACTATAGAGGTAGCAGAGGTAGCAGTCGCACTGGGGCCCTGGTGCCTAAGGGGGCACCAAAACACATCAGCCCCATAAAAGACCAGTATTATAACTGGCACATGGGGCGCTGTTGCAGATTTTGCATCTGGGCCCAGAAGCTATAAGCTATGCCTCTGGATAAGAATCAACCCTTGCAGATGTACCCTTTTGGATGTTGCACCTTGAGATTGATATGAATCTTGGACAGTCTGAGTGTAGTTGCCAACAATCTTACTTCTACCAACTGCAAGGAACAATTGTCATTGCTAATTCCATTATATTTATCATCTATGTTGGAAATATTCAAGGTCTCCTGGCCATTTTATTACTTTCCAATTTTTTTCTCCATCTGTTTTCTCTTCTGCTCACGGCTATTAAAACATACATTTTCCTTTAAATGGTAACTCTCATTAAAACTTATTTTTGCAGCTGCACTCCTTATGGTAAATAAAAAATGTTTCTAAAAAAAAAATTAAGTTTTCTATGCTTTATTTATTGAGCACATTTTCCCCCATCTCATACATAGACTTTGGAGCAAAGCCCAAACACAGGAAGTGCAGCCTGGAGTGCTGGGGGGGGGGGGGGGGGTGTCCAACCAACAGCATATGGCAGTTATGTGTGAGAGGAGCTATGATTGGATGAGGCTGGACACACCCCCCTCAGCACTCCAGGTGGCACTTTCTGTGTTTGGGCTTCGGTCCTAAGTCTGTGTATAAGATGGGGGAAAATATGCTCTAGAGCTTTTTTAAGCACAAGTAAAACATAGAAAACTTCATTTTTTTAAACAAAGTATATAAGAAATATTTTTTATTTACCATAAGGAGTGCAATAGCAAAAATGTGTTTTAATGAGAGTTACCCTTTAATTCTTTTAAATTCTGATATACAATATTTTTTTGCAAACTCAGGGTCCAGGAATTTTCATCCAGATATCTTTGAAGGAAAAATGCAGTCCAGTCTGCGGTAACAATAACCCAGATTTGTCAATCAGCATGCAAGAAAAAATGTATCTGAATTGCCCATAAGAACCAATTACATCTTTTTTTTTTATTAGAACTTTTATTAGAGCTTTTTAGGATATAAAAGCTGAGCTGTCATTGGTTGTTAGGGGGAATTTGGACACTTTTTTTCTTGCATGCAGACCAATCTCTGGCTATCACTGTGTCCAAGACAAAAGCTAGACTGCGAAGAGGATAGACCTCCATTCCATCCTCCATTGCCATCTTATTCTAATGATCACATTTAAAAGCAGTGGTGTGAGGTCGGTGGAACATCTGAAGCTGGACCTCTGGCTTGTACCTCTGTTGGTTTGTATAGACACTGTTTGACACCCTGGGCATGGTATGTTGTGATATCCAATTTTACTTGAGATATAGAATGAATCACTATGTGCCATTCTACTAATCTGATGATCTGTCCATGCAGAGGTTTACCTCAGTGTAGCCGTTCATCTTTCAACCACTGGTACACGCAACGTTCAACAGTGCTGACATCAAGTTGTGGCAGGTGGTAATAACTAGCATGTGCGCAAACAGTAGGCATTGCACAATCATATTGTACTGACTTGATCTGATTTATGAGGTTTCATGTGGCTAAAAAGAAACGTTTTATCTGGTTTCTATCCCATCATAGCCCCTCCAACATGCCACAGATTGAATTTAGGCACTTAAAAATTTGCAGATCTTAGCAACACTTTCTCTTTCCTAGATCTAAGTAACCTTATTGCTTGTCTTTCTTGGGGTTACTTTTTCATTGTTTAGGTGTGTATTATTGTGAGTATCAATTAAAGGGTAGCTCCCACCATCCTATATATTTTTTTTCTGTCCCTGCCTATTGCCAATCTATCCCTAACCCCCTCCCTGCTTTTAATTTTTCTTTTTATTATATTAAAAATAACTTTTTGTCTGCCTGGCAGTGTGCTCGCTACCAGGCAGAATTCCCCAGCAGGCACCACGTCACTGATGCCTGCTGGGGACAACACTATCGCCCTTAGTGTATCAACACAGGGTGCCTCCAGCTGTTTCACCACTACAACTCCCAGCTTGCCCTGACATCTATTGGCTGTCAGGGCATGCTGGGAGTTGTAGTAGTGAAACAGCTGGAGGCACCCTGTGTAGGTAGATAAACTATAAGTTAGTGCCATGCGGCGCTATGGTGCAAGCCCGTTCCCTCCGTCAGACCCCCATACCCCGTTCCCTCCATCACCCCGTTCCCTCCATCACAAACCCCCCCGCCCGCATATCCCGTTCCCTCCATCACAAACCCCCCGCCCCGCATACACTGTTCCCTCCATTCTGATACCTGCAGAGTCCGGCAGCGGGCGTGCAGGGACAGCAGCGGCGACGACATGTGCAGGAGGAGTGGCCTCCCAGCCAGTGGCCGGGAGCCAATGCGCTCGCTGCCGCCTGTCTGATTGACAGGCATGGAGCGAGAGCAGCCTAAATGAAAAAGGACTGATTGCCAGGCCAAAATCAGTCCTTTTTCAGGTGTGATGTCACGCCAGGCTGCAGCCGGCCACTAGGAGGGTGACCCCTGGTGGCCGGTTTTTAAACGTAAATTTCACCCTGATAATCCCAAAAAAAAAATTGTGGCAATATATTAGACATAAGTACTACAACATATCAAAAAATAAAGTTGGTAACAGTGCCCATTTAAGTATATTTCATAATTTTATTCATTAAAACCTCTGCCCATTCAAAACTAAGGAGTCTAGAGGTGGCCCTATCGAGTGATTGACAATGATCTCCGTGTGCACACCTATACCCCTAAGGCTGTCAAGGACCGATCAATGCCCAGAATCAGCAGAGAGTTAAATGAATAAATAACTAGTTATACTGAATCTTTTTCTACAAAACTTATATATTAATCTGTTCAGCTTCTCCATCTCTATTACAGATTGCCTGCAGATTAGACTACATTTTTAACTTGACAGGTTCCTTTGATGTCTGAATATCCTAATGGGAGGAATAATATTCCATGCTCGTGATTTTTCTATTACAATATACATTTGCAACAAAGGGAATTTTTTTTTAAAGGAAATGTGTTACTTGGGTGTTACAGTTTATTTGTCAGCCATACTGGAGACAGTCCATGAGAAGACATCTTGCTGGTGTAATTCCCTTGCAATTGGTTTGCTTTTCTATGTCACTACTGAATTAACCCCTTAAGGACTCAGCCCATTTTGGCCTTAAGGACTCAGACAATTTAATTTTTACGTTTTCATTTTTTCCTCCTCGCCTTCTAAAAATCATAACTCTTTTATATTTTCATCCACAGACTAGTATGAGGGCTTGTTTTTTGCGCGACCAGTTGTCCTTTGTAATGACATCACTCATTATATCATAAAATGTATGGCGCAACCAAAAAACACAATTTTTGTGGGGAAATTAAAACGAAAAACGCAATTTTGCTAATTTTGGAAGGTTTTGTTTTCACGCCGTACAATTTATGGTAAAAATGACGTGTTTTCTTTATTCTGAGGGTCAATATGATTAAAATGATATCCATTATTACATACTTTTATATTATTGTTGCGCTTAAAAAAAATCACAAACTTTTTAACCAAATTAGTACGTTTATGATCCCTTTATTTTGATGACCTCTAACTCTTTTATTTTTCCGTATAAGCGGCGGTATGGGGGCTCATTTTTTGCGCCATGATCTGTACTTTTTTTGATACCACATTTGCATATAAAAAACTTTTAATTAATTTTTCATAATTTTTTTTTAATAAAATGTATTAAAAAAGTAGGAATTTTGGATTTTTTTTTTTCGTTCACGCCGTTCACCATACGGGATCATTAACATTTTATTTTAATAGTTCGGACATTTACGCACGCGGCGATACCAAATCTGTCTCTAAAAAACTTTTTTTACGCTTTTTGGGGGTAAAATAGGAAAAAACGCACGTTTTACTTTTTTATTGGGGGAGGGGATTTTTCCCTTTTTTTTACTTTTACTTTTATATTTTTCTACAATTTTTTAACACTTGAATAGTCCCCATAGAGGACTATTCATAGCAATACCATGATTGCTAATACTGATCTGTTCTATGTATAGGACATAGAACAGATCAGTATTATCGGTCATCTCCTGCTCTGGTCTGCTCGATCACAGACCAGAGCAGGAGACGCCGGGAGCCGGACGGAGGAAGGAGAGGGGACCTCCGTGCGGCGTTATGAATGATCGGATCCCCGCAGCAGCGCTGCGGGCGATCCGATCATTCATTCAAATCGCGCACTGCCGCAGATGCCGGGATCTGTATTGATCCTGGCACCTGAGGGGTTAATGGCGGACGCCCGCGAGATCGCGGGCGTCGGCCATTGCCGGCAGGTCCCTGGCTGCGATCAGCAGCTGGGATCAGCCGCGCATGACACGGGCATCGCTCAGATGCCCGCGGTTATGCACAGGACGTAAATGTACGTCCTGGTGCGTTAAGTACCACCTCACCAGGACGTACATTTACGTCCTGCGTCCTTAAGGGGTTAAAGGGGTACTCCGGTGGGGAAAAAAAAAATGAAATGAACTGGTGCCAGAAAGTTAAACAGATTTGTAAATTACTTCTATTTAAAAATGTTAATCCTTTGAGTACTTATCAGTAGTGTTGAGCGCGAATATTCCAAATGCAAATTTTTACTGCGAATATCGACAGTTCGCGATTTCGAAAATATTTAAAATATATATTAGTAATGATGAATATTTGTTTTTTCTTCTTTGCGAATATGCAAATATGCGAATTTGCAAATATTTGTGAATATGCAAATATTCGTGATTATAGGCACTTCCAGTCAGAGGACACTGATCCCTTCCTTCTTTTAGGAGAAATATATAATTGCTCATGCGCACTATGCGAATTTCATTAGGAATTTTCGCATGGAAAAAAAGAGAATGAACATAGCGAATATGCGAGATTCGCAAACATAAGACAAATATTCGTCCATATAGTCGCGGAATATCGCAAATTCAAATATGGCCCCTGCCACTCATGACTACTTATCAGCTGTTGTATACTACAGAGGAAGTTAATTTCTTTTTGAATTTCTTTTCAGTTTGAGCACAGTGCTCTCTGCTGACACCTCTGTCCATGCCAGGAACTGCCAGAGCAGGATATGTTTGCTATGGGCATTTGCTCCTGCTCTGGACAGTTCCTGACATGTACAGAGGTGTCAGCAGAGAGCACTGTGGTCAGACTGGAAAGAAATTCAAAAAGAAAAGCTCCTGTGGAGCATACAACAGCTGATAAGTACTGGAAGGATTAAGATTTTTAAATAGAAGTAATTTACAAATCTGCTTAACTCTCTGGCACCAGTTGATATAAAATAAATAAATAAAGTAAATGTTTTCCACTGCAGTACCCCTTTAACCTCTTAAGGACGCAGGGCATACCTGTACGCACTGCGCCCGATTCCGGTGTTTAAAACGGAGTCACGCCGTGACCCTGCATCACACCGGGTCAGTCCCGGCTGCAATTCATAGCCGGGACCCTGGGCTAATAGCGCTCGGCACTGATCGTTGTGCAGCGCACTATTAACCCATCACACGCAGCGATCAAAGTTGATCGCCACGTCGAAAATGAAAGTTGCGATGTCCCGATCAGCTAGGACGTGAGCAGAGGCCCCCTTGCTCGGTCGCGTCCAATCGGAGTTTGATTGCTCCAATCCTGAGCTACAGGCTTGAGCAATCAACCCCCTATTACGCTGATCCATGCAAAGCTATGGCTTTGCAGGGATCAGGGTAAAAGATTAGTGTGTGCAGTGTTATAGCCCCCTATGGGAGCTATAGAACTGCAAAACAAAAGTGAAAAAAAAAAGTTAATAAATGTCATTTAACCCTTTCCTTAATAAAAGTTTGGATCACCCCTCTTTTCCCATAAAAAAAATAAAACTGTGTAAATAAAAATAAAAATAAACATATGTGGTATCGCCACGTGGATAAATGTCCGAATTATAAAAATATATAGTTAATTAAACCACACGGTCAATGGCGTACACGCAAAAAAATTCCAAAGTCCAAAATAGTGTATTTTTGGTCACTTTTTATATCATAAAAAAATGAATAAAAAGTGATCAAAAAGTCCAATCAATGCAAAAATGGTACCGATAAAAAATTCAGAACACGGCGCAAAAAAATTAGCCCTCATACCGGCCCGGTATAAAAAAGTTATAGAGGTCAGAAGATGACAATTTTAAACTTATACATTTTCCTGCATGTAGTTATGATTTTTTTTCAGAAGTACGACAAAATCCAACCTACATAAATCATTTTAACCGTATGGACCTACAGAATAAAAAGAAGGTGTCATTTTACCGAAAAATGCACTGCGTAGAAACGGAAGCCCCCAAAAATTTACAAAATTACATTTTGTCTTCAATTTTGTCGCCCAATTAATTTTTTTTCCGTTTTGCCGTGGATTTTTTGGTAAAAAATGACTAATGTCACTGCAAAGTAGAATTTGTGTAGCAAAAAATAAGCCATCATATGGAATTTTATGTGCAAAATTGAAAGCGTTATGATTTTTAGAAGGTGATGAGGAAAAAATGAAAATGCAAAAACGGAAAAACGCTGAGTCCTTAAGAGGTTAAAAGAAATCCTGAAATCCTGCATTTTTCTTTCTGGATGCTACATTATATCTCTAGTCCTGCATATTTCACTCTAGCATCCATATCATCACAGGCAGAATTACAGTAAGACTTATTTATAGATAATACAGGAACCATCAGAGCTCACTCTCTTCCCCTCCCCATACACTTACCTCTGTACAGGTCACAGAGCATGCTTTTTAAAAGTCTTTTAAAAGTAGCTCTGGCAAAATGAGTGCCCCATAATAATGAAGGGAAAGTACAATAAAAAATTTTTTTTTTAAACTATAATCAAAAAATAAAAATAGATAAGAAGAAAAGTGATGTATCACTATCTTGTTTTAATAAGTAAATAATATAGGAGCAGCAGATGGCACACGCTCCACGCATTATCTATGGGAGCACTGGAGATTGGAGATACCCAAGTTATGTACTCCATGCAGCAGGTAGTGATGGGGTGCCATTCTGGAAATTGTGTGCAGGGAGGTTTTGGGGGATTTGTCCTAGTGATCAGTAAAGGCTTTATGTCTTGTCTGAACTTGAAGCCTGTGCTTTACAGGGACCACAGATCACCATGTCTATTGGTACACCTGCCCACTACTATGAAATGGTGAAGGTACATTTTTCAAGGACTGAAAGTTGTTGCTGGAATGCTCCAACAGTGTCCAGAATGGCATTTTGCCCCTGTAGCTGTGTGTTCTGATGGCCACTAGAGGAAGGGGAAGTCTATAAAAAGTATTTCTGTTTGGGTGCCATTAACCCCTTAAGGACCCATGACATGTGCGTATGTCTCCGCAGCCTGGGCTTTAAGGACCCATGACGTATGAGTACGTCATGGTGTTTTCCGGTCTCTGCCGCTCACCGGGCAGAGATCGGAACGGCATGCCTGCTGAAATCCTTCAGCAGGCATGCCGTGCAAATGCCGAGAGGGGTCCCGGGGCCCCCCCCATGTTGGCGATCGCAGAAAATCGCATGTCAATTCAGACATGCGATTTTCTCCTATTCCGGGCTGATCGGGTCTCTGGTGACCCGATCACCCGGAAAATTGTGATGATCGGAGCTGTCAGTGACAGCCCTGATCATCTTGCAGGGTAGGAGTGAAGTCACAATGCTGCGATCTCCTCCTATCCCCTGCCATTAGTCAGAATTGATTCAGACCAATGGCAGAGCAGGACAGTGGGTTGCCATGGCAACCCTCCGTTCTGGCCACCCCTGGATGTCGAGGGGATCGTGGGAAGAAGATGGAGGCCGGGTACCTTACCTGAAGATGCCTGGGAACAGCTGATCGTCGCTGGAGACTGCTGGATCCTTGCTCAGGTAGGGAAGCGACGGTGGGGGGGATTGAAAGTGAAAGTAAAGTGATCTTTACTGTGGCAGCCACTAGGAAGGCCAAACTGCTACTCCCAGCATGCCCAAGCATGCAAGCTGTTACAGTGGTGCCCAAACGGTAGCCCTCCAGATGTTGCCAAACTACAACTCTCAGCATGCCTAGACTGCCCAGGCATGCTGGGAGTTGTAGTTCTGTAACATCTGACCCTTCAGATTTAGCAATTTTCATGACATTTTTGAAAATTGCTGCTCTACTTTGAAGCCCTCAAAAAGTAAAAATATGTCGATTTTATGATGTCACAAGTAGAGAGCTTCAAAGTTAGAAAAATGCTGAATTTTCTAAATTTTCATGAAATTTGGGGATTTTTCACCAAAAAAGGATGCAAGTAACGCTGAAAATTTACCACCAAAATAAAGTAGAATATGTCCCGAAAAAACAGTCTCAGAATCAGAATGATAATTAAAAGCATCCCAGAGTGAATAATGTTTAAAGTGACAGTGGTCAGATGTTCAAAAAATGACCGGGTTCTAAGGTGTAAAATGGCTGGGTCCTTAATGGGTTAAAAGGGAATTCCAGGAAAAAACTTTTATATTAAAAAATCTTAATCCTTTTTGTACTTATGAGTTGCTGAAGTTGAGTTGTTCTTTTCTGTCTAAGTGCTCTCTGATGACACGTGTCTCGGGAACCACCCAGTTTAGAAGCAAATCCCCATAGCAAACCTCTTCTACTCTGTGCAGTTCCCGAGACAAGCAGAGATGTCAGCAGAGAGCACTGTTGCCAGACAGAAATAAACAACTCAACTTCAACAGCTGATAATTATTGAAAGGATTAAGATTTTTTAATAGAAGCAATTTACAAATCTGTTTAACTTTCTGGAGCCAGTTGATATAAAAAAAAAGTTTTTTTCCTGGAATACCCCTTTAAGAGGTTGTGAACCAGCAGTAGTGAAGCAGAGCAGTGACTTTTGTTGAACTGCAGTTCAGTAGCAGTGTCAAAATTAGGGGACAAAGTGTATCAGGGATCACTGAAATGTAGGCCTGGAAAGCATATGGGGATTGTTGGCAGCTGAGGGATTCCTGGAAGGTTGAGCCTGAGTGAAGCAGGTGCCCCATCTTGCTCAGCCTTGAATCTGTTTGGTATGTAAGTCAGGTAAGGCTTCTTTCCCACTGCCGTTGCGCCCCGTTAAGAATGTCTGTCAAATTCTCTTTTATTTTATTTTTTTGAGTTTCACGGCCGTCATTTTGATGGGCAAAATGGGCAACAGCGGGTCCCGATGGACCCTATTATAGTCAATGGGGTCCATCAGGTGCAGCTGTTTTTCAGGGGGAGTAGCAAGAGAAATAGTGCAAGCAGCATTTTTTCTACCCCTATTTTCCCCGGCAGCCCCGAAAGTCACACTACTGTGTAACAATGGTGAAAAGGGCCTTAGAAAGAGAAACCCCTCTGGGAAGCCTGATCCTTAGCTTAAGAAATCATTGAGAAACAACTGCAAGGCAAAGGCGCCCATTGCAGCCTGAGCCTAAACTGTTAGATAATGGGTCCAGCCACCAAGTTGATGTGGACTATTCTAACGGGGAGTTTGTGGAAGAATGCATCATGCCATACTCAGATCCTGAGGATAAAGCGACACTGCTCGGAAGAGACCGGGATCTTAAAACTGTTGAAGAAACTGAGGCAGACTTTACGCCACTGAATTATAGAGCTGAATTCAGCTCAGAAATTTAGCTCAGAAATTCCGGTAGAAGAAAAGCGATGTATCACTATCTTGTTTTAATAAGTAAATAATATAGGTTATACCGCGCCTTTATCTAGGGGCTCCTACCTGTAGAGCATGAATTTCCTTTGGTGCTTTGAAGTATCAAACCAAAACATGAAAGTTAACGGATGGAAGACTAAGCAAGATACACTTTGATACTGATCTGTCTAGCCTGCAAGAATAACTTATATATAATAACTTATAGTCTTTGTGATTGGGTTTTCCTAAACCACCCACCTAAAGTGTGCCAGTTAACTGTTTGTGCAATGTAAATTATAGAAGAAAACACATTATTGTTACATTTATACCCTCACTTCCACCACAGAAACATACTGTACTGCTGGGAAATTAGAGAAAATGGTGCAATAGATTATGTTTGTTTATGCATTCTGTAAAAGAATAAAAGAACAGTGTATACCAGGGCAAGTAGCTGTGTTGTTGCAAGTCCGTGTTTCTCTCAATGGACCGCTGCACAGTGTCCCATAAGGAGAAGATACACAGGAGCGGGTGCGTACTTGAGTGCCTTGACCACATGTTATCGAGCAAACTCCCCATTGTGACCATCCTTCAGCAGCAGGGTCTCCTGAAAGAGAAAGGAGGAAATGCAGGGTTAACTGTTGGCAGAGTGATGTACTTCACCTCTATAATTTCGTCTTTGTTAAGTATGACATTTGTCGATTAATAATAAGGTACATTCCAGTACATTTCCGGTGGAAATGTTTTATTTATTTTTTTAAATAAACTGGTGCCAGAAAGTTAAACAGATTTGTAAATTACTTCTATTAAAACAAATCTTAATCCTTCCAGTACTTATTAGGAGCTGTATATTACAGAGGAAATTATTTTCTTTTTGAATTTCTTTTCTGTCTGTCCGCAGTGCTCTTTGCTGACACCACTGTCCGTGTCAGGAACTGTCCAGAGCAGCATAGGTTTGCTATGGGGATTTTCTCCTACTCTGGACAATTCCTGACATGGACAGAGGTGTCAGCAGAGAGCACTGTGGCCAGACAGAAAAGATATTCAAAAAATAAAATAATTTCCTCTGTAGTATACAGCTGCTTATAAGTACTGGAGGGATTAAGATTTTTTAATAGAAGTAATTTACAAATCTGTTTAAATGGGCACTGTCACCAACTTTATTTTTTGATATGTTGTAGTACTTATGTACTACAACACATCTCTAATATACTTTTATAATTTTTTTTTCATTAAAAAGGTTTAATTTACATTTAAAAACCGGCTACTGAAAAAGGACTGATTTTGGAGTGGCAATCAGTCCTTTTTCAGTTAGGCTGCACTCGCTCCCTGCCTGTCAATCAGACAGGCGGGAGCGAGCGCATTGGCTCCCCGGCCACTGGCTGGGAGGCCACTCCTCCCGCACATCGTTGCCGCCGCTGTCCCTGCACACCCGCTGCCGGACTCTGCAGTAACTGCAAGTGTAATGAGGGAACGGGGTATGCGGGGTGGGGGGGAGGAGGGAACGGGCTAGTGCCGTAGCGGGGGGGGGGGGGGGGGTTAACGAGCTAGCAAAAAAAAAATTATAGGATGGTGGGAGCTACCCTTTAACTTTCTTGAGCTAGCTGACTTACAAAACACCTAAAAAAAATTTTTTACCACCGGAGTACCCCTTTACTCTTTTTTTCTGTATTATTTCCCTAACTATGAAGTATTTTGCTAAGGCCAACATTTTGTCGCTGGTAGATTTTATGCTACGTCTATCTCAATTAGCCAGGCTGACAATCTGCTTTATTCTTTCCTCATCTTTGTGCAGCCCCCAGAAAGTCTGAACAGCCTTATAGTGACAATACACACAAATGTGAAGTAATCGAATTGCCAGTCGGGAATACCATAGGAGAATCATAAAACAACGGCTGAGAGTTTGCCAAGAGTTAGACAATGGCTAAATCCCCTCCTTCTGTGGGTGGAATATATTCATTTTCCAAGAATAGAAATGTGTTGCAGAGGCGCACACACAAACAAACACACACACAGAACACACAAAGCTCTGACATAAGGGCATTATTAGCAGCCACATAAATATTCATATAAGCAGGCTCCCTTTCTCTACTCAGATGCTTTCTGTCATAAGCGTCCTTGGACTTCATCAATCTCCAGCCGAATAGTAGAAGTGGACTCATAAATCAGAGGGGCTGGGACCACTTTGTGCTGGAATCACAACCAGGAAAATGCTGAATAAATAAGTATAAACCATAGAATAAATAGATCCTTGTCCTCCCCTCGCAGTCAGCCTCATAGCCTTCCGGGGAAAATAGGTAAACACATAAATTCTACAAATGATTTAGAATATAAGGACAGGCACTTGGTAAGAGAAAGAAGGCTCAATTTATATGTAACATTCCCAGTTGCGTCACAAGACCGCTAAGAGACAAGCCAGAAATGGGTATTTCCCCTGTCTACTTATCTGGGGAATAATACAGGTGCCAAACATAAAGCTGAAAACAAATAATGGGAGTGTGAAAGCTTTCGTGTTGTACCCCTCGGGTATACAATGTGGCAGGCCATTTTTTAGAAGGCAAAATTGGAGAGCATGAGAAGCTTTGAAAACCTAAAGAGATGATTCTCATGAAACCTCTGGAGCTACACCATCTACTACTCACGTAATGTTTGCTGCTTGAATACAGTAGAAAGTAACAATTTATCACAATGTATCATTATTCTTAGTGGGCTGATTTCTGAATAAATAAGCCAATTTGTTTCTGTAAACCAGTAGTGTTGAGCATGAATATTGGTAATGCAAATTTTTATCGCAAATATGGGCACTTCATGATTTTGCGAATATTTAGAATATAGTCCTATATATTCGTAATGATCAATATTCGTTTTTCTTTTTTTTTTCACTTGCAAATTTTTAGGCTGATTTTTATGCGTATTTTCCATGCAAATAGGGGTCTATCACATGGGTCTATCATGTGGGTTTTGTTTTTTTTTGTCTTTTACATGAACATTTTTATGCAAATTTTCCATGTGAATTTTCACATGGAAAAAAAGTGAATGAACACAGAAAATATGCAAATTTCGCATAGGACAAATAATCATCATTATATTTGCGAAATATCGTGAATTCGAATATGGCCCCTGCTGCTCATCACTATAAACCAGTTAATATCCAGAAAATTACCATTAAAAATAATGAATCATGATACTCAGATAAGAGTATCGGCTCTGAAATAGTCAAAATGTAGTTCCTGTTTGTACATTAAAGTTAGTAGAGACATAAATATACGCACTTTAGAACCTAATCGCAGAGGGTACAACTTCTGGGTTCCCTTGTAATCTCCAGAACAGGACCCCAGCTTTCCCTGCTGCATGGAGCAGCAGATGGCACACACTCCATGCATTATCTATGGGAGCATTGGAGACACCCAAGTTATGTACTCCATGCAGCAGGTAGTGCCGGGGTGCCATTCAGGAAATTGTGAGCAGGGAGGTTTTGGGGGATTTGTCCCAGCGATCAGTGAACGCTTTATGTCTTGTCTGAACTTGAAGCCTGTGCTTTACAGGGACCACAGATCACTATGTCTGATGGTACACCTGCCCACTGCTATGAAGTGGTGGTGGGAACTAGAGATGAGCAAACTTTTGAAAAATTCAATTCAGCCGATTCGCCACATTTTTCGAAAAAATCTGGTTTGATCCGAATTTATTTGCGGCAAATCTATATTAAAAACAGCTATTTCTGAACTACAGAGAGCCTCAATAGGGGTGTAGAACACTTTTGTTTTGTTCTAACACGCATATGGAGTGTGCTGGGGTAGTGAAATAATACTGTTATTCAATATGACATGCAGATTACAGGCATCACTTTTAGAATCACTGCCACAGAGCGGCACAATGACAGAGCCTGGGGGTGGCATCAGTATGAAAAGACCATATATTGACTGAATGACACAGCGTGGAGGTGTTGGCAGCATGAGGAGACCATATAGTGGCTAAATGACATAGCTTGGATGTGGTTGAAGCATGAAGAGACCATATAGTGGCTGAATGACACAGTGTGGAAGTGTTGGCAGCAGGAAGAGATCCATATGGTGGCTTAATGACACAGCCTGGAGGTGGCTGCATCAGGAGTAGACCCTATAGTGGCTGAATGACACAGCCTGGAGTTGGCTGAAGCATGAGGAGACCATGGTGTATGAATGGCATATAGTGTCTGTCACTATGCAAACAAGTGAACATGCATCGTGCGATTTGTGCAAGTGACTCGGAGAGACTCCCTGCTCCCTGCCTCCATCTCCACTGCATCTTCCTTATAACCCTCTAGCTCCTCTGGCTGCTCTTGCTTCTCCACTTCTGTCAGATTACTAGAAAAACTGCCCATTAGAAAAACCTAAACTGTGCTCCACCTCCTCCAGTTCAGCCCCCACAGGGCTCATGTGGCCGTGAGTTATAGGCGCCACGTCTCCAGTGCCCTGCCCAGCGATCGTTTCCAACATATATTGTAAGAAATGAAGCAGTGGAATGACATCGTTCATCCTGGCAATTTACTAATAATGTGGCTTCCTCAAATTGCCTGAGCAAACGGCCAGTGTCACATATGAGCTGCCACTAGTTCACATTGAAGTTACACAGGGGTGTACCCCTATCCGCTTGGATCATCAAGAAATCGATGATGGCTATTCTCTGCTTGTACAGTTGGTCCAACATATGGAGGTTGGAATTCCAACGTGTGGCAGCGTCACAAATCAGACTATGTTGGGGGATACCGTTCTGATGCTGCAGCTCAAGGAGGGTTTGCTTTGTGGTGTACGAGTGGCTGAAGTGCATGCAAAGTTTCCTTCCCATTGTTAGGATGTCTTGCAAATGGGAGGAACACTTCAGGAACCGCTTGACAAACAGATTGAACACTTGTGCCATGCAGGGCGCATGGCTCAGCCTTCCCAGTCGCAACACATGCAAGATGTTCTTCCCATTGTCAGTCACCATGGTTCCCATTTCCAGTTTTCGTGGAGTAAGCCATGCTCTGATTTCTTTACAAATGACTTTTAGCAGTTCCTCCCCTGTGTGACTCCGTTCGCCAAGGCAAACCATGTTAACAACAGAGTGACACCGCCGTGCCCTGCACACATGGTATGCTGAAGGGCCACTGAGACTTGTCTGGGCAGTGGAGCCTGAGGACACGGTGGAGGATGTGGAGGCAGAGTTGCACACTGTCACAGAACCAACGGTCTGAGAGTGTGGAGGAGGAAGCGGCGTGACCTGTCCAAGTTGGTGTTGTGGCTGTGCAGGAACCACATTCACCCAGTGAGCCGAAAAGGACATGTATGACCATAGGTACAGCTCCAGACGTCGGCGCTGCCATGTACTTTGGTACACACCGACAGACTCAAGGACTGGCCCAGCTTCTCTTCCACAAAATTGTGC
Source organism: Hyla sarda (assembly GCF_029499605.1). NCBI lineage: Eukaryota > Metazoa > Chordata > Amphibia > Anura > Hylidae > Hyla > Hyla sarda. The sequence continues at coordinate 253,079,090 of NC_079190.1, read as the reverse complement.
AGGGCTGGTACTGCCTTCTTCGCAAAGAAATGACGATTTGGCACTCTCCACCTCGGCTCGGCACAAGCCATCAGTTCTCTGAAAGGTGCAGAGTCCACCACTTGAAAAGGGAGGGACTGCAGCACCAGCAACTTGGACAGGAGCACATTCAGCTTCTGTGCCATTGGATGAGTGGGTGCATACTGTTGTCTCTTGGACCTGGCTTCGCCGATGGATTGTTGGCGGAATGGCTGACTAAAAGTAGGAGGAGCAGGAGAATCTGGAGCGACAGGAGGGTATGACACACAGCTCCATTTGGTTGAGGTGGTGGAACCTTGGCTGGCTGAAAGAGGGAGCGCCGTGCCACTAGGTGATGCAGCAGGCTGGACCACTACATCGGAGCCACGCTTCTCCCAGGCCACTTTGTGGTGGCGAAGCATATGTTGACGCAGGGCCTTGGTGCCAACATTGGGACCCTGGCAACGCTTCACCTTCTGCCGTGGCCTTGTGAAAAACTGCCACACTGCCAAGTAGCTGATTTTCCCACCAACAGTCCGCACTAATTGACTGCTACTACCGCTGTCTCGAGGAGCCCCTATTCCACTACCTCCCGGGAAGGTAGGCTGCCGTGAAGCAGGTGGTCTCCCCGGGCACATTTGGCCCCAGAATTTCCACTTCTGCCACCATGCTGACTGCCAACCATGCTACCACTTTGCTGGCTCAGCTGCTGCCTCATGGGCAACCTACAACTCTCTTCCCCTGGCAATGATGAAGACCCTTCTGCACCCGGCTCCCAATTGCAATCAGCTTCATCATCATCAACGAGTGTCTGCACGTCACTGATGTCCTCCTCAGGTACCTCAACAGTGCCTGCTTCAGGACCCTGAACCCTGGCAACACCGCCTCCCAGGTCACTCTCCTCATCACTACTTGCCCGCCTAGGGGAGGAAGTGGCGGATGTCTCCTCCACTTGTTGGCTGGGCAGTAGCTGCTGACTGCCCTATATTAGATCATCCTCAGTGAATAGTGGAGCTGAACCCACAGCATAAGATACTTCTGTAGGGGAGGGAACAGCATAGGACAGAGGCAATGGGAGGACAGGGACTGCTCCTGGACCATGCCAACTGAGGGTTGTGTCTAAGGAACCCACCGACTGTAGACTGGGGGTATCAGATGTCACTTGTGAGGAAGTGGATGACCGTGTTAACCAATCGATGACGGCAGATGGGTTGCTGGTTGAGACACAACCGCTAGCTGATACTGTGAGCTCAGGCCTCTCTCTGCGACTCCTGCTGCCACTCGCCCCTAGTCTGCTGCGACCTCTGCCTGATTAATTTAGGCCTCTGCCACTCCTCTGTGTACATACTGGCACTTCTCTGCCTGACATACTTAGTGCGTATATGAGGGGAGCCCAATATACTTCACTACGCTTAAAACAGTATTTGTCTAGAACAGGAGCAGGTGTGTACTTTTGCCTGGACTTTCACAGTATCTAGGCCCTTGACAGATGAACAGGTACAAAATTGCACACTACTTAGATGTAGGTAGGTGGTATGCACTTATGAGGGAAGAAAAATGCGCTACAATGAGCCTGAAAACTCTGTAATTTCAAGAGTGAATGCCAAATTGAGAGTATTTCACTATCTTTATGAAGCGGACAAGCCTCTAGTGATAGATATGATGTACAGTCATGGAATTTTAGGCTGGCATACATTTTTCCACTGATCCCTATGATACCTAGGGTATTAATGAAAACGAAGATAAAGCAGGATCAGGCCTCTGTAATAGCAATAATTCCATTTTGGCTGAAGAGATCCTGGTTCTCCCTACTCATATTAATGAGTCAAGGAGTATACTGAAGATTCCCCCCTCCCCTGGCAAAACCCGGTCTCATACAGCTCTCAGCTCTGCCACAGTCTGACAACCTTTTACCTGACAGCCTGGAGATTCATAGATCCTTATTAAAAGGCAATGGCTTTTCTGGAAGAATTTTGGATTTGCTATCTCAGTCTAGGAGTAAAGCGACCAATAGGATGTACGCTAGAATCAGAAGAGTAGAGTAGGCCCTTCAGCTTCTACAATTCCAGAGATTTTGGAATTTTTGACAGGACATGTTTGACAAGGGACTAGCTCTCAACTCTATTAAAGTACGGATTACAGAGTTTTGTAAGAGGGATCTGCAGACTTTACCAAAAAAACAAGCCATCCAGTCGCTGCCTGGGATTTATCCTTGGTCTTAACAGAACCATGTGATGCACCCTTTGAACCTAGTGGAGGTAGGGCAAAAAATTCCTTACCCTTAAGTTACCTCTGTTGACTCCGGCAGTAACTACGATCAAATGGGTTAGTGAATTGTAGGCTTTTCTGTTTCTGTTTTGTGAGCCGGACAAAGTATTGTTAAGACTATTACCATATTTTCTTCCCAAATGCCCATCATTTGCAAACGTTAATCAAACTTTTATTCTTCCCAAGTACTCTCCTGAATCTTACTCCGATGACGCCAATATAAAGAGTATGGATATGTTGAAAGCTTTGAGAATTTATTCACAGACAACAGGTTCTCTTTGCAAGGATAAATATATTCTTTTTCTCTACCAAGCAGTAAAGAAGGGGAAGAAGGCTTCTGAGCCTTCCATTTCAGGGTAGATATACGAATGCATAAAATGGTGTTATGTCTCCGCTAACTTGCCTTCACCGGAGTTTACAAGAGCACATTCCACCAGAACTGTATCTACATCCACATGAGGTTTCTCTTGAACAAATTTTCCAGAGTGCAAATTTTCATTGACTACTCTTTTTTCAGTCACTATCATGTTGCTACTTTTTTTTTTGCAAAAACCTTTCTGAATTCTGCTAGGCAGAAAGAACCTCTCTAAATGAGGGTAACTACATGCGAAATCCACATATTTTGCTGCTGAGGAAGAAGAGGGACACAGATTTAAGTAGTTAATCTGTTTTCCCTTAGTCGTCTCAGCAGCACGTTCTTACCTCCCTTTATGTTTTTTTTTTTTGCTTTATTTTATAAAGACTTAAGGGGAGATTTATCAAAACCTTTGGAGAGTTACCCACAGCAACCAATCAGCCTGCTTCTTACATTCTTAACAAGGCATCTGGAAAATAAAAGAAGCAAGCTGGTTGATTGCTATGAGCCTTGCCTCCCCACAGGTTTTGATAAATCTCCCCCACAGTGTCCTAGGGTGTGCAATGAGTTTATATTGGCCGGGGGAAGCACTTTGAATGGATTATTTAATTGAATTATTAATATTCCTCTGGTCCAATGAAGCTCCCAGGGGGCGAAGCCACCCGATAGTATGCTGCCGATGGGACTAAGGGAAAACACATTAACTACTTAAAGGGGTACTCCGCCCCTGGCATCTTATCCCCTATTCAAAGGATAGGGGATAAGATGTTAGATCGCTGTGGTCCCGCTGCGTGGGACCCCAGGGATTGCCGCTGCGGCACCCCGCAATCATTACTGCACAGAGCGAGTTCGCTCTGTGTGTAATGACGGGCGATACAGTGGCCGGAGCAGCGTGACGTCATGGCTCCGCCCCTCATGACATCACGGCCCGTCCCCTTAATGCAAGTCTATGGCAGGGGGCGTGACGACCGCCACGCCCCCTCCCATAGACTTGTATTGACGGGGGCGGGCCGTGACGTCACGAGGGTCAGAGCTGTGACATAACGATGCTCCGGCCCCTGTATTGCCCATCATTACGTGCAGAGTGATCTCGCTCTGCGCAGTAATGATAGCGGGGTGCTGCAGCAGCGATTCCCGGGGTCCCCAGCAGCGGGATAGGGGATAAGATGTCTAGGGGCGGAGTACCCCTTTAAAGGGATACTCCGGTGGAAAACTTTTTTTTTTTTAATCAACTGGTGCCAGAAAATTAAACAGATTGGTAAAGGACTTCTATTTTAAAATAGTAATCCTTCCAGTACTCATTAGCTGCTGAATACTACAGAGGAAATAATTTTCTTTTTGGAACACAGTGCTCTCTGCTGACATCATGACCACAGTGCTCTCTGCTTACATCTCTGTCCATTTTAGGAACTGTCCAGAGCAGCATATGTTTTCTATGGGGATTTTTTCCTACTCTGGACAGTTCTTAAAATGGACAGAGGTGTCAGCAAAGAGCACTGTGGTCATGATGTCAGCAAAGAGCTCTGTGTTCCAAAAAGAAAATAATTTCCTCAGTAGTATTCATCAGCTAATAAGTACTGGAAGGATTAAGATTTTTAAATAGAAGTAATTTACAAATCTGTTTAACTTTCTGGCACCAGTTGATTAAAAAAAAAAAAGTTTTCCACCGGAGTACCCATTTAAATCATTTACATTTACTTACTATTATTATTTTCTAGTTTCTGTTATTCATTTAAAAGGAACTGAATCTGCTAGCTTGCTAAGAGCAGTTATTCCTATGGTAAGACTGTGGCTATTATCACTTGACAGCTGAAAAGAGAACACCTGACCTTTGGTTTTTATGGGTTAGGAAAGCCAATATGGCTTATACAATATAATGAGTATATGACCTGAACATATTTCCACTCCATGTTCCATCAGCAGGCAAAAGGTCAGCTGCTTGCTTCTGGATTGTTAAATGCTAAAAAGTACTAGGGCTGTGTGGTCTTAAATAATTACACCCTGACCAGCACCTATTCTTACATCTCTTGTCACTCTCTTTTAATAGAGGTTATCCAGGATTAGAAAATCAGAGCTGATTTCTTCCACAAACAGCCCCACACCTGTTCTTTAGGTTGTGTGTGGTATTGCAGCTAATTTCCATTGAAGAGAATACAGTGGTCCCTCAACATACGATGGTAATCCGTTCCAAATGGACCATCGTTTGTTGAAACCATCGTATGTTGAGGGATCCGTGCAATGTAAAGTATAGGACAGTGATCTACAAACTGCGGACCTCCAGATGTTACAAAACTACAACACCCAGCATGCCCGGACAGCCAACGGCTGTCCGGGCATGCTGAGAGTTGTAGTTTTGCAACATCTGGAGGTCCGTAGGTTGAAGACCACTGGTATTGGTGGTTGTTCTCACGTGTCCCCGACGCTCTGGACCGTCACCGCTGCCCTGGATGTCGCCGTCAATCGCTGTCGCCGTGTCCCCGACGCTCCGGCAAGGCCTCTGCTCCGGCAAGGCCTCCTCGCTCTCCGTCGCAGCCATCACGTCGCTACGCACGCCGCTCCTATTTGATGACGGGACGGCGTGCGCAGCGACGTGATGATGACGATGGAGAGCGCAGGGGATCCTGAAGAGGACGCGCCGGAGCCCCGAGGACAGGTAAGTGATCGTCAGCGGACCACACGGGGCACCGTAAACGACTATCCGGTGGCAGCTGAACGGATAGCCGTTTATGCGATGGCCCTGACATACAAAAGCATTGTATGTTGATGCTGCCTTCAACATGCGATGGCCTCTGAGAGGCCATCGTATGTTGAAGTGATCGTATGTCGGGGCCATCGTAGGTCGGGGGGTCACTGTAGATCCAAGTTGTAATACCATACACAACCTAAGGACAGGGGTAGCTCTGTTTTCCTATGCCTGGATAACCTCTTTACCGTCTGTCATAGCAGCATGTCAGGCTACAATTTCAACTCCCCAATTTATGTGATTCTGTGCTGGATTTAGCATTTAAATCTTGCTTTAAATGGGATGTTATACTTTAAGTGGAAATGCTCGAAAAATCTATACAATTACCCAGAGACAATTTTGAATTTTATGTAGTCGAACCAAATGAGTCCTGAATATTTTATGTTACGTAGAGAATGGAGAACTATTAGCTATTGTTACATTGCATATTCCTGCTTGCCAGATATATTCCTTTTAATATCTTCTTGTCTTCAGACCCATTATAGAAATATATTTGATCTATAGCAAACATTTATATAACAATCTTATCCTCCTCTTTATCCACTTAGTAACCAACCATACATGTTTTTACTGCAGTTCCCAAGTTACCGAAGACCTTAGGCTAGGCTGCCACCTTTTTATGTGTCAGGATTGCAAAAGCTGGGCTTCCAGCACTAACTACCTGGACCGACCCTCCGATTCTGGCAGTTTACCACCCTACATGCTGTGGTCATATCATGACTGTAAGGAATCTGTCGAGCTCTGTGACTCCATCAACAATGTATCCAATGGCTGTATGCAATGCTATCAGTGTGTTACATGAGCAATCGGAAGCTTGTTGGTGAAAAGGGACTAGTTAAAATAAAAATAAAAAGTTTAATTAAATATTAACCCCAACACATCAAACATAAAATCCAATAATTTCCATTAAAGAATATATTTTTGTATAAAACATACCATCATTTAAAAAAAAAACTATATATATTTAGTACTGCCATCTCGATATCGATTGCCTAAAAACATATAATTATTTACCCTGGATAAACAATGCAAAAATGGCGGTATTTTATTAATGCGCCTCCACAAGAAAGCAAAAGATAGTGATTAAATGTTGTGTGTGCATGAAAAGATACCCAACTATAAAAAAATTTAAAAAATTAAAAACAGATGAGTAGTTTTATTGTGCCAAACTTCTAAAACATTAAAAACAACAACAAAAATATAAATTTGGCATTACCATAATCGTACTGACCTAGAGAATAAAATTATAATGGTGTTTTTATTAAACATTGATTGGGCTAAATTTTTAATACATAAAGTTAAAGATAAAATAGCAATTTGTCTTCTCAAATAATAATAAAAAATGATCAGTAAGTTATATGTACCCCAAAATGGTGATATTAAAAAGTACATTCAGTCCTGCAAAAAAACAAAACAAAATACGGTAAGTCCTCATATGGCACAAACTAAAAATAAAGGTATAATTGTTAGAATGCGACAATGTAAAAATGAAGAGAACTGGACAATGAGGCTCATATTGGTTTGGTCACTAAGGGGTAATATATAAATAACTGTCTGGGAAAATAGTTTTTGTTCCCGCTCTGAGCACTAACAGGTTATATAATTGACAGAAAAAGTTTCTAAACTTTGTGACGGTATTGTCTTATGATGAGTTACAGCCTCTATTACAATCCAGGACTGCCTGCACAGTTCTTCTGGTTGTCATTGGAAACAGTCTAGAAATAAGTTATCGTACACATCCTTAAAAGCTCAGCTGAGCCTATACTATGTGGTAAAGCAGTCATTTGTTCCTACATTAGATTACTGTACAGTACATTGCCTGGCATGAAGATGTCACTTTCCGGAATGCAAATCATCAGTGCATGCTTTGTGCCAACACTTAGTCAACAAGAAAGCAAGCGATTTCTACTCTGAAGCCTGCAGAAATGTGAATGCAGCTGTAGACTATAATACAGGCTGTAACAGGACCTTCATTATATAAGCAGGGGAAGAACATGTGTGCCAATTGGGTAATGCGCGCATGTCTCAGTGGTGTACGCTTTTGTGCATCATTTATGATCACACAAAATTGGTCAAATCCCACCCTACTGACCCCTGACCGCACACAGTTTTGCTGTGTAATTAGGGAAGTAGTGATGCACGTAGTATCGCCACTTACCTCCACTGGCCATACATTATACAACACTGCATAAAGCCCAGCTATGTACTGTAAAGGAGCCTGGACCCCCATCACTTTAATGACAGGATTCCATGATCAGTGCTATTAAACTCTTTTGGGACCAGACAGTAAACAGCAATCTTTATAGATTGCTATTTACTTACCTACCTACTCGCTGGGCTGGGTTGATCCGCCCGGGTCCAGCAGGGAAGGGGTAAGTAGCGCACAGCTTAGTAGATGCACAGATGCACAGCATCGCTGTCACGATGCCGGCTGGCAGGAGGTGGATCCTCTGTGCCAGAGAGGGATTGGCGTGGACCGTGCTAGTGGACCGGTTCTAAGTCACTACTGGTGTTCACCAGAGCCCGCCGCAAAGCGGGATGGTCTTGCTGCGGCGGTAGTAACCAGGTCGTATCCACTAGCAACGGCTCAACCTCTCTGACTGCTGAAGATAGGCGCGGTACAAGGGAGTAGACAAAAGCAAGGTCGGACGTAGCAGAAGGTCGGGGCAGGCAGCAAGGATCGTAGTCAGGGGCAACGGCAGGAGATCTGGAACACAGGCTAGGAACACACAGGGAACGCTTTCACTAGGCACAAGGGCAACAAGATCCGGCGAGGGAGTGCAGGGGAAGTGAGGTATACATAGGGAGTGCACAGGTGAAGACACTAATTGGAACCACTGCGCCAATCAGTGGCGCAGTGGCCCTTTAAATCGCAGAGACCCGGCGCGCGCGCGCCCTAGGGAGCGGGGCCGCGCGCGCCGGGACAGGACCGAGGGAGAGCGAGTCAGGTACGGGAGCCGGGGTGCGCATCGCGAGCGGGCGCCACCCGCATCGCGAATCGCATCCCGGCTGGAGGCGGTATCGCAGCGCACCCGGTCAGTGGATCTGACCGGGGCGCTGCCGTAGTGAGAATGTTGCGAGCGCTCCGGGGAGGAGCGGGGACCCGGAGCGCTCGGCGTAACAGTACCCCCCCCCCTTGGGTCTCCCCCTCTTCTTGGAGCCTGAGAACCTGAGGACCAGACTTTTATCTAGGATATTGTCCTCAGGTTCCCAGGATCTCTCTTCAGGACCACAGCCCTCCCAGTCAACCAAAAAAAAGGTTTTTCCTCTGACCTTTTTGGAGGCCAGTATCTCCTTTACGGGAAAGATGTCCGAAGAACCGGAGACAGGAGTGGGAGAAATAAGTTTAGGAGAGAAACGGTTGATGATGAGTGGTTTAAGAAGAGAGACATGGAAGGCATTAGGAATACGAAGAGAAGGAGGAAGAAGAAGTTTGTAAGAGACAGGATTAATTTGGCACAAGATTTTGAAAGGACCAAGATAGCGTGGTCCCAATTTGTAGCTGGGAACACGGAAGCGGACATATTTAGCGGAGAGCCATACCTTGTCTCCGGGAGAAAAAATGGGGGGAGCTCTTCTTTTCTTATCGGCAAACTTTTTCATGCGCGAAGAAGCCTGTAAGAGAGAATTTTGGGTCTCTTTCCATATGGTGGAAAGATCACGAGTTATTTCATCCACAGCGGGCAAACCAGAGGGCAAGGGAGTAGGGAGGGGGGGAAGAGGGTGACGGCCGTACACCACGAAAAATGGGGATTTGGAAGAAGATTCAGAAACTCTGAAGTTATACGAGAATTCGGCCCATGGTAGAAGATCTGCCCAGTCATCCTGGCGGGAGGAAACAAAATGCCGTAAGTAATCACCCAGGACCTGGTTAATTCTTTCTACTTGCCCATTGGATTGAGGATGATAAGCAGAAGAAAAGTTTAATTTAATCTTGAGTTGTTTACAGAGAGCCCTCCAGAATTTTGACACGAATTGGACGCCTCTATCCGAGACGATCTGCGTGGGCAACCCGTGAAGACGAAAAATGTGTACAAAAAATTGTTTTGCCAACTGAGGCGCTGAAGGAAGTCCAGGAAGAGGAATAAAATGTGCCATCTTAGAAAATCGATCAACGACCACCCAAACAACAGTGTTGCCACGGGATGGGGGTAAGTCAGTAATAAAGTCCATACCAATCAGAGACCAAGGCTGTTCGGGGACAGGCAGAGGATGAAGGAGACCAGCAGGCTTCTGGCGAGGAGTCTTATCCCGGGCACAGATAGTGCAGGCCCGCACAAAATCAACAACATCCGTCTCCAGAGTCGGCCACCAATAAAAACGAGAGATGAGTTGCAAGGATTTCTTGATGCCCGCATGGCCTGCGAGATGGGAGGAGTGACCCCATTTGAGGATTCCGAGGCGTTGGCGTGGAGAGACGAAGGTCTTCCCTGGAGGAGTTTGCCTGATGGAGGCTGGAGAGGTGGAGATCAGGCAGTCAGGAGGAATGATGTGTTGCGGAGAGAGCTCTACTTCCGAGGCATCCGAGGAACGAGAGAGAGCATCGGCCCTAATGTTCTTGTCGGCAGGGCGAAAGTGAATTTCAAAATTAAACCGGGCAAAGAACAGAGACCACCTGGCCTGGCGAGGGTTCAGCCGTTGGGCAGACTGGAGATAGGAGAGATTCTTGTGATCGGTGTAAATAATAACTGGAAATTTTGATCCCTCCAGCAGATGCCTCCATTCCTCAAGTGCTAATTTAATGGCCAGTAGCTCTCGATCCCCAATGGAGTAGTTCCTCTCCGCCGAAGAGAAGGTCCTAGAAAAAAACCCACAAGTAACAGCATGCCCAGAAGAATTTTTTTGTAGAAGAACCGCTCCAGCTCCCACTGAGGAGGCATCAACCTCCAATAGGAAGGGTTTAGATGGGTCAGGTCTGGAGAGCACGGGAGCAGAAGAAAAGGCAGACTTGAGCCGTTTAAAGGCGTCTTCCGCTTGAGGAGGCCATGACTTAGGATTGGCATTCTTCTTGGTTAAAGCCACGATAGGAGCCACAATGGTGGAAAAATGTGGAATAAATTGTCTGTAATAATTGGCGAACCCCAAAAAACGTTGGATAGCACGGAGTCCGGAGGGGCGTGGCCAATCTAAGACGGCAGAGAGTTTGTCTGGGTCCATTTGTAGTCCCTGGCCAGAGACCAAGTATCCTAGGAAAGGAAGAGATTGACATTCAAACAGACATTTCTCCATTTTGGCATAAAGTTGATTGTCACGAAGTCTCTGAAGAACCATGCGGACATGCTGGCGGTGTTCTTCTAGGTTGGCAGAAAAAATCAGAATATCGTCCAGATACACAACAACACAGGAATATAAGAGATCACGAAAAATTTCATTAACAAAGTCTTGGAAGACGGCAGGGGCGTTGCACAGGCCAAAGGGCATAACCAAATACTCAAAGTGTCCATCTCTAGTGTTAAATGCCGTTTTCCATTCGTCCCCCTCCCTGATGCGGATGAGATTATAAGCACCTCTTAAGTCCAGTTTGGTAAAGATGTGGGCACCTTGGAGGCGATCAAAGAGTTCAGAGATAAGAGGTAGGGGGTAGCGGTTCTTTACCGTGATTTTATTAAGTCCGCGGTAGTCAATGCAAGGACGTAGGGAGCCATCTTTTTTGGACACAAAGAAGAATCCAGCTCCGGCAGGAGAGGAGGATTTGCGGATAAACCCCTTTTTTAAATTTTCCTGGATGTACTCAGACATAGCAAGAGTCTCAGGGGCGGGCAGAGGATAAATTCTGCCCCGGGGTGGAGTAGTGCCCGGGAGGAGGTCAATAGGACAGTCATAAGGCCTGTGAGAAGGTAAAGTCTCAGCTTGTTTTTTGCAAAATACGTCAGCATAGTCCATATAGGCCTTAGGGAGACCGGTTACAGGGGGAACCACAGGGTCACGGCAGGGAGTATTGGGAACCGGTTTAAGGCAGTCTTTGAAACAAGAGGTACCCCAGCTCTTGATCTCTCCTGTGAACCAATCAAGGGTTGGGGAATGGCGTTGAAGCCATGGTAGTCCAAGGAGAATTTCGGAAGTGCAATTGGAGAGGACCAAAAACTCAATTTTTTCGTGATGAGGTCCGATGCACATTAGGAGGGGTTCCGTGCGGTAACGCACGGCACAGTCCAATCTTTCATTGTTAACGCAATTGATGTAGAGGGGTCTGGCGAGACTGGTCACTGGGATGTTGAACCTGTTGATGAGAGAGGCCAAAATAAAGTTTCCTGCAGATCCGGAATCCAAGAAGGCCTTAGTGGAGAAGGAGAAGGTAGAGGCAGATATCCGCACAGGCACAGTAAGACGTGGAGAAGCAGAGTTGACATCAAGGACTGTTTCACCTTTGTGCGGAGTCAGCGTACGTCTTTCCAGGCGGGGAGGACGGATAGGACAATCCTTCAGGAAGTGTTCGGTACCGGCACAGTACAGGCAGAGATTCTCCATGCGGCGTCGTGTCCTCTCTTGAGGTGTCAGGCGAGACCGGTCAACTTGCATAGCCTCCACGGCGGGAGGCACAGGAACGGATTGCAGAGGACCAGAGGAGAGAGGAGCCGGGGAGAAAAAACACCTCGTGCGAACAAAGTCCATATCCTGGCGGAGCTCCGGACGCCTTTCGGAAAAACGCATGTCAATGCGAGTGGCTAGATAAATGAGTTCATGTAGGTTAGCAGGAATTTCTCGTGCGGCCAGAACATCTTTAATGTTGCTGGATAGGCCTTTTTTAAAGGTCGCGCAGAGGGCCTCATCATTCCAGGACAATTCAGAAGCAAGAGTACGGAATTGTATGGCGTACTCGCCAACGGAAGAATTACCCTGGACCAGGTTCAGCAGGGCAGTCTCAGCAGAAGAGGCTCGGGCAGGTTCCTTAAAGACACTTCGAATTTCCGAGAAGAAGGAGTGTACAGAGGCAGTGACGGGGTCATTGCGGTCCCAGAGCGATGTGGCCCATGACAGGGCTTTTCCAGACAGAAGGCTGACTACGAAAGCCACCTTAGACCTTTCAGTAGGAAACTGGTCCGACATCATCTCCAAGTGCAGGGAACATTGTGAAAGAAAGCCACGGCAAAACTTAGAGTCCCCATCAAATTTATCCGGCAAGGATAGTCGTAGGCTGGAAGCGGCCACTCGCTGCGGAGGAGGTGCAGGAGCTGGCGGAGGAGATGATTGCTGAAGCTGTGGTAGTAGCTGCTGAAGCATCACGGTTAGTTGAGACAGCTGATGGCCTTGTTGCGCTATCTGTTGTGACTGCTGGGCGACCACCGTGGTGAGGTCGGCGACAACTGGCAGAGGAACTTCAGCGGGATCCATGGCCGGATCTACTGTCACGATGCCGGCTGGCAGGAGGTGGATCCTCTGTGCCAGAGAGGGATTGGCGTGGACCGTGCTAGTGGACCGGTTCTAAGTCACTACTGGTGTTCACCAGAGCCCGCCGCAAAGCGGGATGGTCTTGCTGCGGCGGTAGTAACCAGGTCGTATCCACTAGCAACGGCTCAACCTCTCTGACTGCTGAAGATAGGCGCGGTACAAGGGAGTAGACAAAAGCAAGGTCGGACGTAGCAGAAGGTCGGGGCAGGCAGCAAGGATCGTAGTCAGGGGCAACGGCAGGAGATCTGGAACACAGGCTAGGAACACACAGGGAACGCTTTCACTAGGCACAAGGGCAACAAGATCCGGCGAGGGAGTGCAGGGGAAGTGAGGTATACATAGGGAGTGCACAGGTGAAGACACTAATTGGAACCACTGCGCCAATCAGTGGCGCAGTGGCCCTTTAAATCTCAGAGACCCGGCGCGCGCGCGCCCTAGGGAGCGGGGCCGCGCGCGCCGGGACAGGAGCGAGGGAGAGCGAGTCAGGTACGGGAGCCGGGGTGCGCATCGCGAGCGGGCGCCACCCGCATCGCGAATCGCATCCCGGCTGGAGGCGGTATCGCAGCGCACCCGGTCAGTGGATCTGACCGGGGCGCTGCCGTAGCGAGAATGTTGCGAGCGCTCCGGGGAGGAGCGGGGACCCGGAGCGCTCGGCGTAACAATCGCTACTTAACCCCTCAGGAACCATATAGTGGCTGCTTACTGTATTCTGTGGGGACAGAGCTTTTACCTCTCCAGGCTCCTCACTATGATCTTCTTCTGTAGTAAAACTTCTAGGTACCCTCACATGATGGTCTCTCCAGGCTCCTCACTATGATCTTCTTCTGTAGTAAAACTTCTAGGGACCCTCACATGATGGTCTCCCCAGGCTGTACTGCAGCAGAAGATCACAGCCAGGAGTGTGGAAGGGAGAGAGTTGGGCTGTAAGGACCTCCTGAGGGCTCCTGATTCGAGTCCGCTCAATACCTGGCAACCTCCAACTATTTTAAGTAGCTGGGGGCCAAAGCTAATAGCTGACATGATTGACGTAGCCGGCTATTAACACTTTAAATGTCGCTGTCAAATTTGACAATGGCATTCAAATGCAGGTTACAAGTACAGTTGGGGGTACGGTGCTGTCAGGAGATCCCTTGTCCTGGCAGCTGGAGCTCTTACCTGAGTTTCTTTGGCTGCCGATCTGCTCCAATTGATAGAGCCTTCTGGGGCAGGCTTTCTCAATAGAGCGCAGATTTCATGAATCAACGCAGTACAACCCCTAAAATATCTCACCTTTAGAAAAAAGCCCCCAAATTTGCACAATTGCATTTTTTTTCAATTTCATCTCACCTCATAAAGTATGTTTAATGAAAAAAAAAATTATGAGGAAATCATTACAGTACAGTTAGTCCCTTAAAAAACAAGCCCTTATATGAATGTGTAGCTAACAACTATAAAACAGTTATGAGTATTAAAAGGCAAAGAGGAAAAAAAAAAAAAAAAAAAAAAAGCCCTGTTCTTAAGGGGTTAAATGACAGTAATGCTTTATTAAGTGCTGTCTCATTCAGAGTGCTGTTGTTCTTCAGCAGGTTTTTTTTAACCTATGTTTCTTTACCTTGTATTCCATCTCATTTTAGCTAAACATTTTTATTATTTCTCTCTTTTATTCTGTTAATGGCTGTTGGATTGCCTATTGGTCTTAATTTTTTTTTATACATTAATATTATTATTATACAGTAATTATGATTCATTGCCTGACGATCAACATATAGCATTCTACATTAATACAGTCTATACAAAGAAATATCTTTATCTCGTGATCCAGATTACACTGCATTGAATTGCATGTAACATATATTTGTTAAGACATTAATACAAAGTCGTAATATTGTAAAACATTGTAGGCTTCATCTCACCTGTCTGTGCCATGTAGATAGCAGGCTCATCTGCAGATCGTGGCCTCTGGGTTTTGACCTTCTGATTCTCTTCCTGTTCATCTTCACCTTAAAAAAGGAAAGAAAAAAAGGTCATTGACTAAGGACTCATGCTATAATATTCATAAATAACTTGGGTTGAGCAGGAAATAAGTTTGGAAGATTGTAGGAATTGAAATATCTGACAGCAAGTAAGTGCACTTTGCAATTTCGCATCTTATGAATATAGATATCTTTATAATAGAAAATCAAAATGAAGTAACCTACCAAACTAGTGACCTTGAATAGAAAGTAATTGCCCCTTAGTTATTTAAGTAATGAAGTAACACACTTTAATAGATAATACATTCAGCTGGTTTGAGATAGCCAGCCCGGATTCTTCATCAAATCCTCTCTACATATTGAACCTTGGCACAAGAGTGACCCCACAGTTCCTACAAGGACAAAGTGCTATGATCAAAGGAAACTCCAGAGGAGGTGACAAAAGAGCTGTACAAGTATGTTCATCTGGAAAGAGTAGCACAGCGTCTGAAACTCTAAAGCGTTATCTCCAACAGGAGCTGGTAAAATAGCAAAATATTTCAGTGGCTGGTATCCAAAAGCGACAACAATATTTTGTTTAAAGGAGTTACCCAGCCTTGTAAATTGATGGCCTATGTTTGGGTTTGGCCATGAATATTTGATCCGCGGGGATCAAACTTCTTGCACCCTGCAATTAGCTTTTAGGAAGGGTCCCATCGCTTGTGCTGTAGCCTTCTCCATGTTAATTAGCACTTGGCCTAGCATAACTGTACTAGAAGTAGCAGGGGTACAAGGTACTGCAGTGTTGCCCCAGTTAAGCCAACGGGGCAATGGTCCAGTACCAGAGGCATAGCTTGTAGCTTCTGGGCCCCGATGCAAAATATAAAACAGGGCCCCATATGCCAATTATAATACTGGTCTCTTATGGGGCAGATGTACTTTGGGGCCCCCTTAGGAACCAGAGTCCCGGTGCAACTGCCACCTCTGCTACCTCTATAGCTACGCCCCTATGCAGTACCTAATATTGCTGCTAGTACATTGTTACTCCTTCAGTCAGAAGGTCATGGTTCAACAGGTTGGTTGTCAAGAATGGATCTCCCAAATAATCACTTATACTGCATGCTTAAAGACAATATACATCAAATCCCCTATCAAACCATCTTATATTGAATGCCAATAGCAGACAAAGCTGGCACCTAAGTGGTGTGTCACCACATTGGCACCCCACCATTGTGTCTTGTGGGGGGTTTACATGTCATCTGCGGGCCTGATAACGTTTAACAGGTATATTAACTTTGTATGCCTTAAAGGCGCGGCCTCTGGCAAAACATTTTTAAGTTCTTTTATGTCGGAAATAATAAAAGTAATAATTAACAAAATACATTTGTATTGATGCATCTGTAAAACAACCTAAACAATAAAAAAAACTATGCGTGGGCCAGGGACTATTCATAGGATTCAGATTATTGGGCAGATTAGATGGGCTAAATGGTTCTTATCTGCCGACACATTCGATAATGCCACAATTGCTATTTTTTGGACATTTTGCATCTGAACAAAAGGAATAAAAAATGATTAAAACAAGTGTTTTATTTACTACGACAAGTGTTTTATTGTGCATAATTCTGGTATCGCTGTCATTGTACTGACCCACAAATTAAAGTTAAAGGGGTTATCCAGGAAAAAACTTTTTTATATATATCAACTGGCTCCAGAAAGCTAAACAGATTTGTAAATTACTTCTATTAAAAAATCTTAATCCTTTCAGTACTTATGAGCTGCTAAAGTTGAGTTGTTCTTTTCTGTCTAAGTGCTCTCTGATGACATGTGTCTCGGGAACCGCCCAGTTTAGAAGCAAATCCTCATAGCAAACCTCTTCTACTCTGTGCAGTTCCCGAGACAAGCAGAGATGTCAGCAGAGAGCACTGTTGCCAGACAGAAAACAACAACTCAACTTCAGCAGCTGATAATTATTGAAAGAATTAAGATTTTTTAATAGAAGTAATTTATAAATCTGTTTACATTTCTGGAGCCAGTTGATAAAAGTTTTTTCCTGGAATACCCCTTTACCATGTAATTTGTACAGCATGGTGATACCATAAAGATGAAACCCAAAGATATAAAACACAAAAAATGGCAGATTCCCCCAAAAATTCATAAAATGGAAGTTTTTGGTGCCGTATGAAAAAAAGTTACAGCTGGAAATAGCTACAGAGCCAAAGAGATAAAGATCAGAAACTATTCAGAATGCAATAATAGTGGACATCCAAATGGGTCAAATGCTTTTCTTATTACTTTTGTCACATGGAATAAAGACATCTGTGGTAAATGCAATGCTTGAAAGGCAGGTACTACCCTTCTTAAAGCAATGAACTGGTAAATGCTACAAAGGATCCAAGTCTTATTCTGACAATCAACAACAATATATTACAATGCATTTGGAAAGTTTTTAGACCCTTTTACTTTTTTCACATTTGTTTTTACAGCCTTTTTTCCCATCATTCTGCGCTCAATACCCCATAATAACCAAGTGAAATCGTAACTTTAGGAATTTTTGCAAATCTATTAAAAAGGGAAAATGTAATTGACATAGATATTCAGACCCTTTATTATGACACTTAAGCTCCCAGGACCCCCATTTCTCTTTGAGATGTTTCTACGTCTTGATTGGAGTCACCTGTGGTACAGGTGATTGAACAGGATTTTAAAAGTCACAGCCCTGTCTATATAAGGTCTCACAGCTGACAATATATATCAGAGAAAAAAACAAGCAATAAGGGGGTAAGAACTGCCTGTAGAGCCTAAAGACCGGAAAGTCTAGAAGCCCTTGATCTGAAAAAGGGTAAAAAAAAAAACTGTCTTGAGTCTTTAGCTTGCTCCCCCCCCCCCCCCAAACTAAGTATTTGGGGGAAAGGGCTTTGGTAAAACAGGTGATCAAGAATCCAATGGTTACTCTGGTTGAGCTCCAAACATCCTGCATGCAAATGGAAGAAACTTCCATCACTCCGGCACTTCACAAACCTGGGCTTTATGGAGTGCCAAGAAAGAAGCTCCCCAGTAAAAAAAAAAAAAAAAAAAAAAAACACAAAAGCCCACCTGAAGTTTGCATAAAAGCACCTACAGGACTCTCAGACTGTGACAAACAAGACTCTCAGTTCTGGTGAAACCAAGATTGGACTTTTTGGCCTCAATTCTAATTGTCATGTCTGGAGGAAACCAGGCACTACCTATCATATGCCCAATGCCATCCCTACAGTGAATCATAGTGGTGGAAGAATGAAGTTAGACTGAGACTGGACTGTACTGTAGGTTCACCTTTCAATGGGGGAGATTCATCAAGACCTGTGTTGAAGAAAAGTTTACCAGTTGTCAATAGCAACCAATCAGATTGCTTCTTTTATTTTTCAGAGGCCTTTTCAAAAATGAAACAAGCAATCGGATTAGTTGCTATGAGCAACTGGTTGACCTTTCCTTTGCACAAGCTTTGATAAATCTCCCCCAATGACCATAAGCACACAGCCAAGACAACACAGGAGCAGCTTAGAGACAACTGTAAATGGCCATCCACTAATGGTCCCCAACCTGACTGAGCAGGTTGAGAGGAACTGCAGAAAATAAAGGCAGAAAATCCCTAAATTCTGACGTGCAAACCTTGTGGCATCATACCCAAAATGATTGGAGGCTGTGATCACTGACAAATGTGCTTCAACTAAATACTGAGTAAGGGTGCATCCCCACCTGGCGTATACGCAGCGTATTTCACGCTGCACAAAATTTACGGCAGCAGCGGGAAATATGCTGCGTATTCCTTTCTCAATATACACACAGGGCTTTCCGGTGGCAGCCCTATGCGTGTAGTGAGTTTTGGAGGCGGAGGCGTCACAGTCACGCCGGCTCACTACACGCATTGGGCTGCCGCCAGAAAGCCCTGTGTGTATAGTGAGGAAGGAATACGCAGCGTATTTCCCGCTGCTGCCAGGTGCGAACGCACCCTAAAGGGTCTGAACACGTATATAATATTATATTTTAGTTTTCCTTTTGCTAGCAAAGATTTATTTTATTTTAACACTAGGTTATAACTATGCATTGTACATTGTCTCTATTATAACATTATATGGTGTCAATATAATTGTACCAAAGTCCAGTGAAATGCCGTTAAAGGGATCCAAATAAAACTGCTGTACCATGCTGTCATTCTGAAGCCAATATTTGGCCGGATAATATCATCATATGGAGTCCACACAGCTAAAGTCACCATGAGTGCCATAGATTTCAGATACTACAAGAAGTATTTGTCTCAGTTTCAGTATCAAGGTCTTATAAAGCGGACCTTGGAAGAACGTACATTCTTTTTATCTGGTTTGACAAATGAAAGTCTAACCTTCTCTCTATTTCATAATTCAGAAATGCTGATGAAACTGAGTTTGACATCATCAGAAAAATAATGCTAATTTGGAAAGCTTTCCCCTTTAATAGTGCATCGGAGGGACGGAGAGCTGCTTGCTAAGCCCTGCACGATAGAGTAAATCTGCCCCTTCCTGGAGAAATCCTAATTAGCTAATAGGTGCACAAATAAAGAACACAATTCATGTACCTCACTTTAAATTCTAGTCTTCAATGTACAGCCTTCAAGACAGGGCCCTAGATGTATGTTTTCTGGTGCAAAACATGAATCATTTCCCCTTCTGGGTATAATGCTTGCGTGATTAAATATGCATGGTACGTCTTCCACTGGGAAGATGAAGCTAAAACCACGCTGCTCTGGATCTGTACGAGTTGGAGATTTTTGTCTGTACTGAGGTGAAATACATCTTTTCACCTTAGGTACTGTCAAGGACATAAATTGAGTGCACAGAGCACAGACAATGAGGAATAGCTTCTAAACCAGAATATAAAGGAAAAGAGTGATGCTGCCCATAACGACCAATCTAGACTATAAAGGTCATCTTTCCAGAGCAGTTAAAACCTAAAGCTAGTCACTTGCTATCCTATGCATCAATACTTCAATAATAGTTTAATCTGTTCAATTTGAGCCTATTAGGAAGAGATCACCCACAGTGCCCAAAGATATACACCAGGTTGCCTTGCTTTTATATACTGTTATTCTCTATGACCAATTCTGGTCCCAGAACCATCACTGATCAGCCATAGAATAAGAACCACTTGGCTAATGTACGTCTTTATACCTCCAAAATAGCTCAGATCATTAGTTAAGATGTTAGTTGTTAGTAGCAGATCATGTAAGTCCTGTACATTGGGAGGTGGGGACTTCATGGTCTGAACTTTGTTTTTCTAACATATCCCACACATGCCAATTGGATTAACATCAGAGGAACTTGGAGGACGAATGAACACTTTGAACTCTTTGTCTTGTTCCTCAAACCATTCTTGAACATCATTCTAAAAGAGGCCATTGTCTTTAGGGAATATTGTTACCATTAATGGGGTACTCCCCTGGAAAAAAAAATGTTATCAACTGGTGCCAGAAAGGGAAACAGAATTGTAAATTACTTCTATTTAGAAACCTTAAAGGGGTACTCCGGTGAACAACTTTTTTTTTTAATCAACTGTTGCCAGAAAGTTAAACAGATTTGTAAATTACTTCTATTAAAAAATCTTAATCCTTCCTGTACTTATTAGCTGCTGAATACTAGAGCGGAAATTCTTTTCTTTTTGAAACACAGAGCTGTCTGCTGACATCATGAGCACAGTGCTCTCTGCTGACATCTCTGTCCATTTTAGGAACTGCCCAGAACAGCATATGTTTTCTATGGGGATTTCCTTTTACTCTGGCAGTTCCTAAAATGGACAGAGATGTCAGCAGAGAGCACTGTGCTCGTGATGTCAGCAGACAGATCTGTGTTTCAAAAAGAAAAGAATTTCCACTGTAGTATTCCGCAGCTAATAAGTACAGGAAGGATTAAGATTTTTTAATAGAAGTAATCTACAAATCTGTTTAAATTTCTGGCACCAGTTGATTAAAAAAAAAAAAAAAAAAAAGTTTTTCACCGGAGTACCCCTTTAATCCTTCCAGTACTAATCAGCTCCAGAGGAAGTTATTTTCTTTTTGAATTTCCTTTCTGTCTGACCACAGTGCTCTCTGCTGACACCTTTGTCCATTTTAAGAACGGTCCTGAGCAGGAGAGGTTTGCTATGGGGATTTGCTCCTACTCTGGACAGTTCCTAAAAAGGACAGAGGTGTCAGCAGAGAACACTGTGGTCAGACAGAAAGGAAATTCAAAAAGAAAAGAACTTCCTCTGGAAAGTACAGCAGCTGATAAGTACTGGAAGGGTTAAGATTTTTAAATAGAAGTCATTTACAAATCTGTTTAACTTTCTGGCACCAGTTGATAAAAAAAAAAAATATATATATATATATATATATATATATATATATATAAAAAAAAAAAATATATATATATATATATATATATATATATATATATATATATATCTATCTATGTTTTCCAGTGGAGAACCCTTTTAAGGGGCATACTTGGTCTGCAACACTGTTTAAGTAAAGAAAGGGGGAAAAAAAGAAAAGATAAGCACCCCTAGTGAAATATGCAAAGACACCAATATTCTAAAATATGCCAGATAAGCTCACTCACCCGGCACAGTTGCGCTAAGAGCACAGTATCTGCTTGCATATTGTACAATATGTGGTCCTGCAGCTGTGTCCCTCCAGGTACCAGCTGGTCCGGTGTAGTGATAGGAGAGTAGGTAGCAATATAGGAACTTGGTACAGTGCTGGCTCCAATCCAAGAGTAATCACTTTTGACATAAAACAGTATATAAACTGTTTATTTAAAGGCCCATATCAGCTCGTTTCTATCCCCGGAAAGGGCCCTTCCTCAGGATAAGGTGCTTAGGTCCTTTTAGAAATGCTATGTCCTAGTCATCTAACCAATTCAGTGTGACCCTTATCAAAATAGCTCAGATCTGTACCACTTAGATCCATGCCCTTGCCCATATTTTCTGCTTTCAAAAACACCAAAATTAAGAGGCAACTGTTCACTTACTGTCTAATATATTCCACCCCATGAGATGCACCATTGTTATTTGATAATCAATATTATTCACTTCACCTGTTAGGCTGGGTTCACGTCACGTTTTTACTAATACAGGACCGCATACGGCTGGGGGAGCTAAAACCTTGCGCTCCTGGATTTCTGCCGTATGCCGCCCGTATGTAATTCATTTCAATGAGCCGGCCGGAGTGAGATGCTGACTCTAGTCGGCTCATTATTGCCCCATATGCGGTTTTCCACCTCAAACCATGGTTGACTACAATTTTAGGTGAGGTGAGAAAACTGCATACGGGGCAAAAATGAGCCGACCGGAGTCAGCGTTTCACTCCGCGTTACAGACAAGGCTGTGTTAACACTATAGAAACAGCCACAAAGCAGCGCTCATACAATAATGTCAGTCAGTGCCCATACAATATATGGTGTCAGCAATATCCTTGTTCATACATTGACCATACAGGTCTTACTGCTTTCTTCCATAACAGTCAGAAAAGTTCAGTGATATCAGCCTCTCAGATGGTACTATGCAGTAGTTTCCTCTTTCTACAGAAGAAATCTCTTTAGTCAGGTACTATACCCCTTAAAGGGGTATTCCAGGATTTTTTTTTCATTTGATTATGCTGCAGGGGCTGCAAAAGTTAGTGTAGTCAATAATATAGTGTCTGTACTTGTTTGTGATAGTGGTCTCGCACTTCTTATGTGATTTTCACCCCAATATTTATTTTAACAGCATACAAAATGACTCATGTCTCGGGATTTCACAGGTTGCAGTGTGTCGAGACCCGACATCACTAGTCAGTTTTGCGAAGGGAGCCAGTCCTGCTTCAATGGGTGGAGCGACAGAGAGATAATTTAGCAAAAGCTGTAGGCACCCTAATTATTTGTGCTGCAACGAGTGGGGTGGCTGATGTGTGGGAGGGAGGAGTGTAACTTCACACTTACAAGCACGGAATTATGGGATGTGTAGTTTAAAGGGGTACTCTCGTGGAATACTTTTTTTTTTTTTTTTTTATCAACTGGTGCTAGAAAGCTAAACAGATTTGTAAATTACTTCTATAAAAAAAATATGAATCCTTCCAATACATTTTATGGGCTGCATACTACAGAGGAAATGCTTTTCTTTTCAAATTTATCTGTGGTCATGACCACAGTGCTCTCTGCTGACCTTTGCTGTCCATTTTAGGAACTGTCCAGAGCAGCATATGTTTGCTATGGGGATTTTCTCCTGCTCTGGACAGTTCCTAAAATGGACAGCAGAGGTCAGCAGAGAGCACTGTGGTCGTGACATCAGAGAAATCCAAAAAGAAAAGCATTTCTTCTGTAGTATATAGCCTCTAAAAAGTACAGGAAGGGTTAAGATTTTATAATAGAAGTAATTTACAAATCTGTTTAACTTTCTGGCACCAGTTGATTAAAATCGCCATATGGGGGATAACCCCTTCAAGAACACAGACCAATTTGGTCATGAGAACACAGCCTGAAATATTGTTGTTTTTTCCTCTTCACTTTTTAAGAGCCATAACTCTATTTTTTCCAACCTCAGAGCCATATGAGGGCTTGTTTTTTGCATGATCAATTGTACTTTGTAATTACATCTTTCATTTTAACATAAATTGAACGGCCCAATTAAAAAGAAAACTGCATTTCTTTTTTAAGCTTTGGAGGGCTTTGTTTTTACACTGTGCACTTAAAAGTACAATAAAACCTTATTGTGTATGTTTAACCCCTTAAGGACCAAGCGTTTTTCTGTTTTTGCACTTTCGTTTTTTTCCTCCTTACCTTTTAAAAATCATAACCCTTTCAATTTTGCACCTAAAAATCCATTTTTTTGCACCACCAATTCTACTTTGTAATGACATTAGTAATTTTACCCAAAAATCTACGGCGAAACGGAAAAAAAAATAATTGTAGAAAAAAATTGAAGAAAAAACACAATTTTCTGTTTCTACGCAGTACATTTTTCTGCAAAAATGACACTTTATCTTTATTCTGATAAAATGATACCCTACTTATATAGGTTTGATTTTGTCGTACTTTTGAAAAAAATCATAACTACATGCAGGAAAATTTATACATTTAAAATTGTCCTCTTCTGACCCCTATAACTTTTATATTTTTCCACATACAGGGTGGTATGAGGGCAAATTTTTTTGCGCCGTGATCTGATGTTTTAAACGGTACCATTTTTGTTTTGATCGCATTTTATTCTTTTTTTTATGGTATGAAAAGTGACCAAAAATATGCTATTTGGGACTTTGGAATTTTTTCGCGCGTACGCCATTGACCGTGCGGTTTAATTTATGATATATTTTTATGGTTCAGACATTTACGCACGCAGTGATATCATATATGTTTATTTATATTATGTTTATATATTTTTTATATGGAATTTGGGAAAAGGGGGGTGATTTAAACTTAATAAGGAAGGGGTTAATGCGTGTTTTTAAACTTTTTCTTTTTACACTTTTAGTCCCCTTAGGGGACTTTTATGAGGAATCATTTGATTCCTCACACAGATCAATAGGATTACATGCAATCCCTTTGATCTGTGTGCTCTGTGCTCGATTGATAAAGCCTGGCCCTGTTCGTCGGTTATCCTCCTTATTAGGGCAGCAGGCATGCTGATGTCACCACTGCAGCTTCCTCACTTGGCCTGGCTGTGAACAGGCTTGAAGAAGCAGCAGTGATGTCCACGTGCTCATGGAGCGCCACCCGTGCACCAAGCCTATGGCTTGAAAAAGGAAGATAACAGGCGAACAAAGGGATGGATCGGGGGTACCTGCCTGTACCAACAGTTTATTGTGGGTGTCAATGATGAAGGATTCCCCCAGTGTAAATCTCAGTGCAGGGGCTTTGCCAATGAGATATTGATAATCTATCTTGGGGTATGCTATTAATCAGTGACCTAAAACCTCTTTTAGGCATTGATTATTAAGATATACATAGGCTAACGAAGATTTATAAAAAAAAACTAGTCCTAAGTATATGTAGATGTGCTGAACAAAACAACCAATTGGTCTACATATTACAGGGTGACCAGTTCTCTATCACTGTCCTGTAACACTGATAATGTAATACACGTGATACAGGTCAAATGATAAAATGGCTATGTTAGATATCCTCTGATATATCAATTCATAAAAATATTTCAGTGTTTGTATGTGGTTATGAAGTTTCACATTACACGAGAACATTCAGATGTTTTTTGGAGGGAGCGTTCCAATTCCCTTCCCCCGAGTCCCTGAAGTCCCCTTGTAGAAATGATATGTTCAGGCTCCTAGCTGTCCTGTTCTTTGAGCGGATCTTGCTGCTGGTGCTGAGCACTGTAATTATTAATAATCTGATGTGTCACGCGGCATTGTTATAAAACAAACACGTCTCACTATGCTAATTCTACCGCTCTGTTATTGGAATGTTACAAAAGACAAATTAAAGTCCTTGTGGACATGTTGTCCTAGTGGGCGAAGCAAGTACATCCCACACTGATGCAGGAAGGGTACGAGAAGAGGAGGAAGCAGCAAGCCAGGTATCCCACAGTTATCATTATGTTGCTACTGGGTGGTCCTGTCACGTCCTGGAATCCTCCCAAACTCTTAGTGAAAAGCAGGTTCTCAGCGCTCCCCCATCATTCCCCATGCCTCTTACATCCCTGCGTTGCTCTGGTAACCAAGATTCCAGCTCCCCACACATTCATAAAGAACAGAAATGACTGCGTGCCCTGAACACATGCATACACGCCGAGGCACACGTAGACTGAATTCCAACACATATCCATATTATCGGTGCACACTGTTCTCTCGCATGTATTGATTATAGCGTATTATAGTAAATTATGTGCCCATTAGTTCCAAGACTCAAATGCTCTTTACCCTGTTCTCTCTGTAATCGTAGCAATGATTTTGTGAGCGATCTGACTCATTTCTGGAGTAGGCTGCGTTCTTCTCGGAGTCTAAGTAGCCTGCGGCGTCTTCAATTGACGACAACTGTTGCAAGGATAAACATTTCTGTCATTATACTCTCCCCATCCCTGCATGTGAATAGAGACGTTTTAGGTTGTCAGAAGAGGAATAAATGATCTCATATTCTCAAACTCTGAGCCCTGTTACAAAGGATTCTTTTTTATCGTAGCAGAAAATTGCTGTGTGTAAATGCTCTTTGTACAATCAAACCCAATCATCCTAATAATCGGATTAAAAATCAAAGCTCTGCAGAACTTTATGGTGCAAACTCAGCCTTACAGTGATAAAATGAAGGTGTATGAAGTAGAGGTGAACACAAAGCACTGCAATTCAGAGAAACTCAACTACACTACCACACACAACCTATGGACAGGGGTGGTGTCGTTTTTCTAATTAAGGTTTAGGGTAGGGTCACACATGCTGTATTCTGCTGCATATTTTATGCAGATGATTTTGCTACCCATTGACTTCCACAGGTAGGAATATACTCAACGCCAAATACACAGCAAAATACGACACATGTGAGCCTACCCATAAGGTTCTGTTCATTTCATGTTTGTGCTGTACATTAGGGGTAGGAAAAATCTCCAGAAATATATTCCAAATGTAAAGCCTAAGTTGCTTACATTTCTGATTGACACCTACTGTAAAAACAAAAAAACAGAAATAATATATCTGCCCTGATTTACTTTTAGAGGTGGGTATTCTGTTTAGTTTACTTCCCTTACAGACTTGCTGTTTTAACTGTATTTACTATTCTGGAGCACACTGTGGAGCAGGCTCAATTTTGGTGCATGGAGACAAAAAAATCAGACAGAGTATATTTCCTTTCCTGTCCTGTGGAGAACTGCAATAGCCATGAGTTAATGCTGAAAAGGACAGAAAAAAATTGAAAATGGTACTGAGGAAATTTCTGAAGCATTTTAGTATTTCTCAAAAACATTATTCCCCATGAGGATGATGCCGGTTTAATCATTCGGTAAGTGCCTCAACATTTTTTAACATGAAAAAAAATATATATATATTATATATTTATTTTTTAAACATCATGAAAAATCACACACTGGACTTCTCTCTTCTGTTCAGAGCAGGAGGGTGGGTGCTGCTCTCAGAGAGTGAGCTGGCTGGCAGAGCACAGCTGCAATGATTGCTGGGAGATGTAGGCAAGGGAAGAGAAAGATGGCAAAGAATATCAAGCAGCCAGAGAAGAGAACAGAAGCGACGGGAGCCATGCATATCAGACCGGATGGTTTACAGGGAACACATCCAGGAAGTGTGGAGGCTTTGGAACTTATATGTATAAATATATATATATATATATATATATATATATTTGATGACCGAGTACAGAATCACATGTTCTTCTGTACTCCCGCCCATCCTGTGTGGCAATTGCTGCTCAATGTCCATCATGTATCTGTTGCCTTAAATCTCTTGTTGCGAAGGACCTTGTAGTTAAGGAGAGTATGCAGATCACGGCATCTGCAGCTGTGCGGTACTTTGCACGGATGATCGGATCGCCCGCAGCGCTGCCGCAGGGATCCGATCATCCAGCACGGCGGCCGGAGGTCCCCTCACCTGGCCGTCTCCCGGGGTCTTCTGCTCTGGTCTGCGATCGAGCAGACCAGAGCAGAAGATGACCGATAATACTGAGCAGCGCTGTGTCCTATACATAGCACTGCACAGTATTAGCAATCAACTGATTGCAATGAATAGTCCCCTATGGGGACATAAAAAGTGTAAAAAAAAAAGAGTAAAAAAATGTAAAATAAAAAAGTAAAAAAATTTGAAAAATCCCCTCCCCCAATAAAAAAGTAAACCGTCCGTTTTTCCCATTTTATCCCCAAAAAAGCGTAAAAAAATATTAATACACATATTTGGTATCGCCGCGTGCGTAAAAGTCTGAACTATTAAAATATATCGTTAATTATCCCGTACGGTGAACGGCATAAACGTAAAAAAAAAAAAAAAAAGTCCAAAATTGCTGCTTTTTTGTCAAAAAATTAATAAAAAGTAAAACCTAATCAAAAGTGTTACTGATAAAAACTACAGATCATGGCGCAAAAAATGAGCCCTCATATCGCCCCATATACGGAAAAATTAGAAAGTTATAGGTGGTCAAAACAGGGCAATTTCAAACATACGAATTTTGTTAAAATGGTTTGAGATTTTTTTAAGCGGTACAATTATAGAAAAGCATATAATCATGGGTATCATTTTAATTGTATTGATCCATAGAATAATGAAAACATGTAATTTTTACCGGAAAGTGTACAGCGTGAAAACAAAACCTTCCAAAATTTGCTAAATTTCTGTTTTCTTTTAAATTTTCCCACATAAATAATATTTGTTTGGTTGCGCCGTACATTTTATGGTAAAATAAGTGATGACATTACAAAGTACAATTGGTGACGCAAAAAACAAGCCCTCATATGGGTCTGTGGATGGAAATATAAAGGAAGTTATGATTTTTAGAAGGCGAGGAGGAAAAAACTAAAATGCAAAGATAAAATTGGTCTGGTCCTTAAGGCCAAAATGGGCCTGGTCCTTAAGGGGTTAATTACACAGTACGCCATCCGACACCACATATATATATAAAAGGCTGCATGCCAGCAGCCGAAACGTTACTTTGTGCACCTTGATGGAATAAAACTACCTTCACAGTTTTTTCACCTGTATCCTGGAGTGCTGCAGTATTCTTTGTGTTTCTTTGTGTTTCTATATATATATATCTATATATATATATATATATATATATAT
Source organism: Hyla sarda (assembly GCF_029499605.1). Lineage (NCBI taxonomy): Eukaryota > Metazoa > Chordata > Amphibia > Anura > Hylidae > Hyla > Hyla sarda. The sequence goes on along the minus strand of NC_079190.1, from coordinate 253,050,660 downwards.
ATATATACATATATATATTTTTTTTTTTCCTGGAGTACCCCTTTAAAATGAATACATTTGGTATATGCTGATGGTTTCCTATAAAGCATAGATAGATGAATCAAAAGCATCCCACATACATCATGTAATGGAGTAGAAATGGGGGCTGTTTTATAGGTAATAACTTACATCATTGTTCTGTTCTTCTGCCCCATTGATCTGATCACTTCCTAGTTCCCCTTGCTTTCCTGGTGGAGATTACTACCAATAATTCTCCATGATGTGGGATTACCAGCCTTTTATAACATGATCTCCAGACACTCTATTCATACCTCCAAACCATACCAGATTCTGTGGGACATTCACACTTTTGGGGTGATGTCCCACCTTCCCACAATGGCAGCCATATTTCCTGCATTTAACTGTAAATGCTTCCTTATACGACACCTACAGCTAAATGTGGCACTCAGTGAAAAGTTCTGACAGTGTGAAGAGCCATTGGCTCCTCACCATGTCAATCACTCTTGTACTGACACACGACTGATGTCATCAGATGTTGGAGCACAGAAGAAGAGGAAAGAATAGAAAAGGCTGTGCTCTGGGAATCTCAGAAAACAACAAGAGAAGAGGAAAAAAGACAAGAGAAAAGCTGCAGGAGGTAAGTATGCCAGATTGGTTGATCATCTACATGAGCTGGGGGTATCTACTATCTACCTACTTACCTGACCTGAGGGATATCTACTATCTTGCTAACATGGGGGATACCTACCTAATATGGGGATATCTACTACCTACCACCTACCTAATATGAGGAAAACAATCTAGTTGATTTACCTACAGGGGGCCGCTAACTTTGGGGGGAGCTACCTACATGGAGCACCTATATGATGGAGGTATCTACCCGAAGGGACCTGTCTACCTTCTGGAGCGGCCTAACTATGTAATGAGAGACCCTACCAACTCTTCTACCACCAACGTATCTACTCACTCTACTGTGTGGGACACGAAGGGAAGCATTACTACAGTTTAGGGCACTCTAGGTCTTGAAAAAGTGCACAGCCAAAATAGTTTTTTTTTCCCAGCAGGTCCTGGAGAGCATGGATTGAGAAAATAAGGAAAATGAACAACTCTAATCAGAAAATATGCCGCTTGTGAGTCCCCAGATGTAATTGCACTGTAATAACTTATATGGTCTGTCGGGGAACGAAAGTGGTTGTTGTCAGTCTGTCACTGTCTGTGTATAGGAGGTCCTCTTAATAACAGACTGACAACATTATTGCTGTTTAAAAAGTATTTGCCATTCTGCATGTGTGGGTGTAGTTAGGGCATGGCTGAGGGTTTGGCTACGGGAGGGGCATGTCCATCTCTGCTCTCAGCAAAAGTCAGGAGATACGTCATCGATAAGAGTACAGTACTGTGCTTGTCTATAAGTGGACACTCAAAGATTGATATGATAGCTTGGAAATTGGAATCCAAAAATACACTGTAGGAAATGTGAGGGCAGACACATCTGCATGCTATGAGATATTCTTCGAGTATAGGGTGATCGTGGTGTAAACATAGTCTGATATTAATACTTATGTGCTATTCATGGTTCTATAAACAGCTCTTTCCCAGACTGAAAAGTCTATATTTAGTTACTTATCATATAGGAAAATGAGATGCAGAAGGTAGGACAACACTTCTTCCAGGAACCGCCTAATAAATTATATGACATGCAGGAAGTCTCCAATGAAAACATTTACAATATCAATAATATTATTTCAATGTCAGACTGGTACAGGGGCTCTTTTCCTATTATACTTCAGATCAAATCTATAGATTTGTCACTGACTTTCACAATGTAATAGCCATGGAAGAAGTTCAATATTGCATTAAAATGTTTGAGTTATGGGCCAGCAGAGGAAGGTTTAACCCAACAGTGACCTTCCTATATTAGGGCTTAAATATATTTAATTTTTCTAATCTGTTTCCATTTTTTTGTTGTACTTTTTGTATTTCATTTATTGTGCATAATCATGGGAACAGTATGACGCCCATACCCCCGGGTCTGAGTCCTCAGCCGCCTAACAAATTAATGCCACTGCTGCTTTAAGACAGCAGTGGCCTTTAGGAGCCAGGGTGCAGCGCTCAGCCAGCAGGGCCGGTCTTTTAGAAGACAGCAGGGCCACAGCACTTTCCTCCGGGCCTCTGCTCCTCTCAGGCTGCTTCCTCTGCTGTCCGCACTGAGGGGAGAGGAGGGGCTGAGAGCAGGAGAGCCCATGCAGAGGGACATGGCTCTACAACTGGAGGCTTAGGGTGGGTTCACACCACGTTTTTGCAATACAGTTCCCGTATACGGTTTGAGCGTCAAAACCGTATGGAACCGTATTGCAAACCGTACTCATTGACTTTGTATTGCAAACCGTATGTTAACCGTATCATGCGGTTGCATACGTTTTGTATCCGTTACGGTTAAAAGCGTTTAATTTCCCGTACTTCAAACCGTAGTCTACTACGGTTTGAAGTCCGTTTGAAAAACCGTATTTAAACCATATCCGTTTTTTATATAATGGTGGTCTATGAGAACTGTCTTCAACTGGATACACTTACGGTTACATCCGGTTTTCACAATATGGTTTACGAATCTGCACATGCGCAGTTGGCTCCGAAAGTTCCACCAGCTTCTAGAATCTTCTATCTGGGAGTGTTTTTAGTGTAAAACCGTATGCAACCATATACAACCATATATCCGTTTTTTATTATAATACGGTTTTTACGTTTTTAATCCGGCATATACGGTTTAGTACGGTTTTTAGCAATACGTTTCCTTCAAAAAAACGTGACACAGGAACTGGATTGCAAAAACGTGGTGTGAACCCACCCTTAGTAAGTGGCGATGTGTGTGTGTGTGTGCAGTGTTTCCCAAGCAGGGTTCCTCCAGCTGTTGCAAAACAGCGGCAAGCACCCTACTCGGGAAACTGTGTGTGTGTGGATGTATATACATGTGTGCATATTACTGTGTCTATGTAATATGCCTATTTGTGTGTAAATCCTGTGGATGGGTGTATTTAATGTGTGTGTGGGTGTCTGTATAAAGTGTTTAAATGTATGAAATGTGTACAGTATGTTTGTTTTGTGCATATGATGTATATGTACAGTCAGAGGTGACTCTTCTATGAGGCCAAGGAGATCGGCCTCAGATAGGGGATAAGTGTCTATGGCTGCATTTCTTTGGCTGTTGAGGACCTCATTCTGGCAAGTAGTGTACATCAGCGTCCTGGTCCAATAAACCCCTGTGATACTTTGTGCTATGGGCAGGCCTGTCTGTTATGTCCCTTCACCTCCCCAGGCTGCTCATCAGAGAGGGGCGTAGGGGAGAAAACAGAGTCTCCTCTGCCACTGCCTCATCACTCCTGCCACCTGTCCACTTGCCTGTTTCAGGTGTGTTCCTCACCAACCCGTGTTCGTCACGCAGCCTCCACTATTCTGCAGCAGCCAGTAAGCAGTAATAAGGGAAATAAAGTACCGACTGTGCCCCTGTGCTGGCCCATGCTATATGGCCTACTATTACTACCCCCATGTGCACAGTGCCATGACAGCAGTTGCAGTACACTCTGTACTGTGGCATCACTATGTGTATTATCCCTGTGCTGTGAAATCACTGTGTATTATCCCTGTACTGTGACATCACTGTGTATATTATCCCTGTGCTGTGACATCACTGTGTGCATTATCCCTGTTTTGTGATATCACTGTGTATATTATCCATGTGCTGCGACATGACTGTGTGCATTATCCCTGTTTTGTAACATCTCTGTGTATATAATCCATTTGCTGTGACATCACCGTGTGCATTGTATCCCCTATTAACTATACTACACAGCGCAATTTGGAACATTTATAAAAACTTTTATTTCTACCAATCATAATCAGGGTGTCACTGTGTGTATTATTGCACGCAAAAAAGAACTAGATAGTCACACGCACAAAACGATCTGTTCCGGTTGCCTCAGCCTCACACCACCATACCCGCCTGTGCTTCATTGGACTGAATAAAGCGACTATCTGGTTAGTGATTGCAGTCTTCTAGTCACAGTACAGGGATAATACACACAGTGATGTCACAGTTCAGGGATAATATACAAAATGATGTCACAGAATGTGGGGGAAAATATAATGGGGAGTTTGGTGCTATAGAAAGGTACCTAAAATGTTTGTCTGGCAGATTCTGTAGAGACTTGGCTGGGGGGAGCCATTATCGTGGTCTGGACGAGATAAAGAAGAAGAGGAGAAGTGAACGACTTTGATCAGAGAAGACATCACCTGTGAGACACTAGATGTAACTGTAACCTCTATGGTCTGCAGATCGCTTGTGGCCAGCTGGTATCTACCACTACATGGTAACTGTATGGGGGAATATTGGTCTTTGTGTAGTGGATTTTATGCAGTAACAGTATGGTGGTGCAAGTCAGGCATTAGTTAGTTGCAATGGAAGTCATGTTGTGGTAGTAATATTTGTTCCTCGCCAGTAACACAGACCACCATTAGTATGCACCTGTGCTCGTATTTCATTTTTGTTTCGAGTTGCTTACCCTTTTTAGTTTATTTGTACTGGTATTATTGGTCTCAGTATACAGGTTTTGGTCAGTAACACTGAGTGTGTGCATGCAGGCCTGTCTGTGTGTCTGAGTTTGTATAGGCTTCTTACTTTCCCCCCAGATAAGGCATTAAAGGGGTTAACCAGGGTTAGAAACACAGAGCTGATTTCTTCAAAAAGCAGCACCGAACCTGTCCTCAGGATGTGTGTGGTATTGCAGTTCAGTTGTATTGTAGTGAATGGACCCAAATTGTAATATCACTCGCAACCTGGGGACAGGTGTGGTGCTGTTTTTGGAAGAGATTAGCTCCCTTTAATACAGGGCGTGAGGGCGTGAATGGAGGGGGGGGGTGTGACTGAGGGCATGGTTAGGGGCGTGGCTGGGACTATGGGCTCTAGTCCTGGGTGTTTTGGAGACCTAGCAATGCCCCTGGTAAATACAGACATGACATGCTGCAGACATGCTATACAACAACAAAAATGGGGGAAAAAAGAGAGGGAACACAAACGACTAAAAAGTCAGGAACAGAGAGAAAAGAAAAGAGGAGATGGGTCACGTGGGTCCCCCAGCCACAAAACTATCCCAGGGGTCCCAAACATAAAGGAATTTCGGGACCGTATTGTTCAGAGAAGCAGTAAGGTACTCGAGAGAACGGATCTCCCGCACCCTCGCCAGAAGGTCATCCTCAGAGGGAGGAAGGGGCAATTTCCAACACTTCGCTATCAGGGTCTTAGCTGCCAGCATTATGTGTAGAAAGAGTTTAAAGGGGTATTCCAGGCAAAAACTTTTTTTTATATATCAACTGGCTCCGGAAAGTTAAACAGATTTGTAAATTACTTCTATTAAAAAATCTTAATCCTTCCAATAGTTATTAGCTTCTGAAGTTGAGTTGCTGTTTTCTGTCTGCTTTCTGATGACTCACGTCCCGGGAGCTGTCCAGCTCCTATGGGGATATTTTCCCATCATGCAAGGGATATTCTCCCATCATGCACAGCTCCCGTGACGTGACATCATCATTGAGCAGTTAGACAGAAAACTTCAGAAGCTAATAACTATTGGAAGGATTAAGATTTTTTAATAGAAGTAATTTACAAATCTGTTTAACTTTCCGGAGCCAGTTGATATATAAAAAAAAGTTTTTGCCTGGAATAGCCCTTTAAGTTGCAGTTTAGACAGAGCCTTAGAGGACAAGTGGAGCAGATAGACTTAGGGATCCAGGGGGAAGTATGGTGATTATTTATTATGCAGTGCAAACTGGGTATGTATTTCTATTTACTATCTGCCTGGATGCCAATGGGAACCTCTTCTATGAGCTGCTGATGGTTGTCCTATTTTTATTCTATATTTTTAATTATTTTATCAGGTTGTCACATTGAAGGGGTAAAACAAATGTTTTTAAATCAACTGGTGCCAGAAAGTTAAACAGATATGTAAATTACTTCTATTTAAAAATCCAGTATTTATTAGTAGTGATGAGCGGCATAGGCCATATTCGAATTTGCGATATTTCGCGAATATATGGACAAATATTCGTTATATATCCGCTAAATTCACCTATTTGTAATATTCACATTTTATTTTTGCATATGAAAAATTTGCATATGAGAAAATTTGCATATGCAAAAATAAACATAAGCAAAAATTTGCATATGCGAAAATTAGCATATGGAAATTTTTGCATTCGTGAAAATTCGTACGCCAGTCTCACACAGTAGTATTAGAGCCTTCTTTACACCACACAAGCTGGAAGCAGAGAGGGATGATCACTGTGATGTGTACTGTGAAAAAAAAAAAAAAGAATATTCGTAATTGCGAATATATAGTGCTATATTCGCAAATTCGCGAATATGCGATATTCACGAATAAAATTCGCATTGCGAATATTCACGAGCAACACTATTTATCAGTTGCGGTATGCTCTGTAGGAAGTTATGCAGTTATTTCCAGTCTGACCACAGTGTTCTCTGCTGCCATCTCTGTTTGTGTCAGGAACTGTCCGGAACAGTAAAGTTTTGCATAGGGGATTTTCTCCTACTCTGGAAAGTTCCTGATATGGACAGATGTGTCAACAGAGAGCACTGTGGTCAGACTGGAAAGAACGACACAACTTTCTCTGGATCATACAGCAGCTAATAAGTTCTGGAAGGAAGAAGATAGAAGTAATTTACAAATCTGTTTAACTTTCTGGCAACAGTTAATGTGAAAACATTTGTTTTCCACCGACATACCCCTTTAATATTGTATTTAAAATAGCTAGTCTGCTGCAAGATTTGTTTGTGGGCATACAGTATTTCAATTTGGATTAGTTGCTTTTAGTAGAGTATACTTTACTGTAATTTGTGCATGTAAAAGGGTATGGGATAGGATATACACCCTTACATTTAGACATCTCTTTTCACACTGTGTTATCGGTTTGAGGTGTTCACACATTATTATTATTATAAGTAGTAGTAGTATAATACTTACATTTGTCTTTAGTAACAGGTGGTTTATGCTGTCTTGCAATGCATAATTTGTGTTACGCCGAGCGCTCCGGGTCCCCGCTCCTCCCCGGAGCGCTCGCTACACTTCCCTCACTGCAGCGCCCCGGTCGGTTCCACGGACCCGGGGCGCTGCGTTACTACCTCCGGCCGGGATGCGATTCGCGATGCGGGTAGCGCCCGCTCGCGATGCGCACCCCGGCTCCCGTACCTTACTCGCTCCCCGTCAGTTCTGTCCCGGCGCGCGCGGCCCCGCTCCCTAGGGCGCGCGCGCGCCGGGTCTTTGCGATTTAAAGGGCCACTGCACCGCTGATTGGTGCAGTGGTTCCAATTAGTGTTTACACCTGTGCACTTCCCTATATCACCTCACTTCCCCTTCACTCCCTCGCCGGATCTTGTTGCCCTAGTGCCAGTGAAAGCGTTCCTTGTGTGTTCCTTGCCTGTGATTCCAGACCTTCTGCCGTTGCCCCTGACTACGATCCTTGCTGCCTGCCCCGACCTTCTGCTACGTCCGACCTTGCTTCTGTCTACTCCCTTGTACCGCGCCTATCTTCAGCAGCCAGAGAGGTTGAGCCGTTGCTAGGGGATACGACCTGGTCACTACCGCCGCAGCAAGACCATCCCGCTTTGCGGCGGGCTCTGGTGAAAACCAGTAGTGACTTAGAACCGATCCTCTAGCACGGTCCACGCCAATCCCTCTCTGGCACAGAGGATCCACTACCTGCCAGCCGGCATCGTGACAGTAGATCCGGCCATGGATCCCGCTGAAGTTCCTCTGCCAGTTGTCGCTGACCTCACCACGGTGGTCGCCCAGCAGTCACAACAGATTGCGCAACAAGGCCAACAGCTGTCTCAACTGACTGTTATGCTACAACAGTTACTACCACAGCTCCAGCAATCATCTCCTCCGCCAGCTCCTGTACCTCCTCCGCAGCGAGTGGCCGCTTCTGGAATACGACTATCCTTGCCGGATAAATTTGATGGGGACTCTAAGTTTTGCCGTGGCTTTCTTTCCCAATGTTCATTACACTTGGAGATGATGTCGGACCAGTTCCCCACTGAAAGGTCTAAGGTGGCTTTCGTAGTCAGCCTGCTGTCTGGAAAAGCCCTGGCTTGGGCCACACCGCTCTGGGACCGCAATGACCCCGTCACTGCCTCTGTACACTCCTTCTTCTCGGAAATTCGAAGTGTCTTTGAGGAACCTGCCCGAGCCTCTTCTGCTGAGACTGCCCTGTTGAACCTGGTCCAGGGTAATTCTTCCGTTGGCGAGTATGCCGTACAGTTCCGTACCCTTGCTTCAGAATTATCCTGGAATAATGAGGCACTCTGCGCGACCTTTAAAAAAGGCCTATCCAGCAACATTAAAGATGTTCTGGCCGCACGAGAAATCCCTGCTAACCTACATGAACTCATCCATCTTGCCACTCGCATTGACATGCGTTTTTCCGAACGGCGTCAGGAGCTCCGCCAGGATATGGACTCTGTTCGCACGAGGCGTTTCTTCTCCCCGGCTCCTCTCTCCTCTGGTCCCCTGCAATCTGTTCCTGTGCCTCCCGCCGTGGAGGCTATGCAGGTCGACCGGTCTCGCCTGACACCCCAAGAGAGGACACGACGCCGCATGGAGAATCTCTGCCTGTACTGTGCTAGTACCGAACACTTCCTGAAGGATTGTCCTATCCGTCCTCCCCGCCTGGAAAGACGTCCGCTGACTCCGCACAAAGGTGAGACAGTCCTTGATGTCTACTCTGCTTCTCCACGTCTTACTGTGCCTGTGCGGATGTCTGCCTCTGCCTTCTCCTTCTCTGCTGTGGCCTTCCTGGACTCTGGATCTGCAGGAAATTTCATCTTAGCCTCTCTCGTCAACAGGTTCAACATCCCGGTGACCAGTCTCGCCAGACCCCTCTACATCAATTGTGTAAACAATGAAAGATTGGACTGTACTATACGTTTCCGCACGGAGCCCCTTCTAATGTGCATCGGATCTCATCACGAGAGGATTGAACTGTTGGTCCTCCCCAATTGCACTTCTGAAATCCTTCTTGGACTTCCCTGGCTTCAACTCCATTCCCCAATCCTGGATTGGTCCACTGGGGAGATCAAGAGTTGGGGGCCCTCTTGTTCCAAGGACTGCTTAAAACCGGTTCCCAGTAAACCTTGCCGTGTCCCTGTGCTTCCTCATGTAACCGGTCTCCCTAAGGCCTATATGGACTTTGCGGACGTTTTTTGCAAAAAACAAGCTGAGACTCTACCTCCTCACAGGCCTTATGATTGTCCCATTGACCTCCTCCCGGGCACTACTCCACCCCGGGGCAGAATCTATCCTCTGTCCGTCCCAGAGACTCTTGCCATGTCTGAATACGTCCAAGAAAATTTAAAAAAGGGCTTTATCCGTAAATCCTCCTCTCCTGCCGGAGCCGGATTTTTCTTTGTGTCCAAAAAAGATGGCTCTCTACGTCCTTGCATTGACTACCGCGGTCTTAATAAAATCACGGTTAAGAACCGCTACCCCCTACCCCTCATCTCTGAACTCTTTGATCGTCTCCAAGGTGCCCATATTTTTACCAAACTGGACTTAAGAGGTGCTTATAATCTCATCCGCATCAGAGAGGGGGATGAATGGAAAACGGCATTTAACACCAGAGATGGACACTTTGAGTATCTGGTCATGCCCTTTGGTCTATGCAACGCCCCTGCCGTCTTCCAAGACTTTGTTAATGAAATTTTTCGTGATCTACTATACTCCTGTGTTGTTGTATATCTGGACGATATCCTGATTTTTTCTGCCAATCTTGAAGAACACCGCCAGCATGTCCGTATGGTTCTTCAGAGACTTCGTGATAATCAACTCTATGCCAAAATAGAGAAATGTCTGTTTGAATGCCAATCTCTTCCTTTTCTAGGATACTTGGTCTCTGGCCAGGGACTACAAATGGACCCAGATAAACTCTCTGCCGTCTTAGATTGGCCACGCCCCTCCGGACTCCGTGCCATCCAACGTTTTTTGGGGTTCGCCAATTATTACAGGCAATTTATTCCACATTTTTCTACCATTGTGGCTCCTATTGTGGCTTTAACAAAAAAAAATGCCGATCCCAAGTCTTGGCCTCCTCAAGCGGAAGACGCCTTTAAACGACTCAAGTCTGCCTTTTCTTCGGCTCCCGTGCTCTCCAGACCTGACCCATCTAAACCCTTCCTATTGGAGGTTGATGCCTCCTCAGTGGGAGCTGGAGCTGTCCTTCTACAAAAAAACTCTTCCGGGCATGCTGTTACTTGTGGTTTTTTTTCCAGGACCTTCTCTCCGGCGGAGAGGAACTACTCCATCGGGGATCGAGAGCTTCTAGCCATTAAATTAGCACTTGAGGAATGGAGGCATCTGCTGGAGGGATCAAGATTTCCAGTTATTATTTACACCGATCACAAGAACCTCTCCTACCTCCAGTCTGCCCAACGGCTGAATCCTCGTCAGGCCAGGTGGTCTCTGTTCTTTGCCCGATTTAATTTTGAAATTCACTTTCGGCCTGCTGATAAAAACATTAGGGCCGATGCTCTCTCTCGTTCCTCAGATGCCTCTGAAATTGAACTCTCTCCTCAACACATCATTCCTCCTGACTGCCTGATTTCCACTTCTCCAGCCTCCATCAGGCAAACTCCTCCAGGAAAGACCTTTGTTTCTCCACGCCAACGCCTTGGGATCCTCAAATGGGGTCACTCCTCCCATCTCGCAGGTCATGCGGGCATCAAGAAATCTGTGCAACTCATCTCTCGCTTCTATTGGTGGCCGACTCTAGAGACTGATGTGGTGGACTTTGTGCGAGCCTGCACTATCTGTGCCCGGGATAAGACTCCTCGCCAGAAGCCCGCTGGTTTTCTTCATCCTCTACCTGTCCCCGAACAACCTTGGTCTCTGATTGGTATGGATTTTATTACTGACTTACCCCCATCCCATGGCAACACTGTTATTTGGGTGGTCGTTGATCGATTCTCCAAAATGGCACATTTCATCCCTCTTCCTGGTCTTCCTTCAGCGCCTCAGTTGGCTAAACAATTTTTTGTACACATTTTTCGTCTTCACGGGTTGCCTACACAGATCGTCTCGGATAGAGGCGTCCAATTTGTGTCTAAATTCTGGAGGGCTCTTTGTAAACAACTCAAGATTAAATTAAATTTTTCTTCTGCATACCATCCTCAATCCAATGGACAAGTAGAGAGAATTAACCAGATCTTGGGTGACTATTTACGACATTTTGTTTCCTCCCGCCAGGATGACTGGGCAGATCTTCTACCTTGGGCCGAATTCTCGTATAATTTCAGAATCTCTGAATCTTCCTCCAAATCTCCGTTTTTCGTGGTGTACGGCCGTCACCCTCTTCCCCCCCTCCCTACCCCCTTGCCCTCTGGTCTGCCCGCTGTGGATGAAATTTCTCGTGATCTTTCCACCATATGGAAAGAGACCCAAAATTCTCTCTTACAGGCTTCTTCTCGCATGAAGAGATTCGCAGATAAGAAAAGAAGAGCTCCTCCCATTTTTTCCCCTGGAGACAAGGTATGGCTCTCCGCTAAATATGTCCGTTTCCGTGTCCCGAGCTATAAGTTGGGACCACGCTATCTTGGTCCTTTTAAAGTTTTGTGTCAAATTAATCCTGTCTCTTACAAACTTCTTCTTCCTCCTTCTCTTCGTATCCCTAATGCCTTTCACGTCTCTCTTCTTAAACCTCTCATCCTCAACCGTTTTTCTCCTAAATCTGTTCCTCCCACTCCTGTTTCCGGCTCCTCGGACATCTTCTCTGTCAAAGAGATTTTGGCCTCTAAAAAGGTCAGGGGAAGAACTTTTTTTTTAGTGGATTGGGAGGGTTGTGGTCCAGAAGAGAGGTCCTGGGAACCTGAGGACAATATCCTGGACAAAAGTCTGATCCTCAGGTTCTCAGGCCCCAAGAAGAGGGGGAGACCCAAGGGGGGGGGTACTGTTACGCCGAGCGCTCCGGGTCCCCGCTCCTCCCCGGAGCGCTCGCTACACTTCCCTCACTGCAGCGCCCCGGTCGGTTCCACGGACCCGGGGCGCTGCGTTACTACCTCCGGCCGGGATGCGATTCGCGATGCGGGTAGCGCCCGCTCGCGATGCGCACCCCGGCTCCCGTACCTTACTCGCTCCCCGTCAGTTCTGTCCCGGCGCGCGCGGCCCCGCTCCCTAGGGCGCGCGCGCGCCGGGTCTTTGCGATTTAAAGGGCCACTGCACCGCTGATTGGTGCAGTGGTTCCAATTAGTGTTTACACCTGTGCACTTCCCTATATCACCTCACTTCCCCTTCACTCCCTCGCCGGATCTTGTTGCCCTAGTGCCAGTGAAAGCGTTCCTTGTGTGTTCCTTGCCTGTGATTCCAGACCTTCTGCCGTTGCCCCTGACTACGATCCTTGCTGCCTGCCCCGACCTTCTGCTACGTCCGACCTTGCTTCTGTCTACTCCCTTGTACCGCGCCTATCTTCAGCAGCCAGAGAGGTTGAGCCGTTGCTAGGGGATACGACCTGGTCACTACCGCCGCAGCAAGACCATCCCGCTTTGCGGCGGGCTCTGGTGAAAACCAGTAGTGACTTAGAACCGATCCTCTAGCACGGTCCACGCCAATCCCTCTCTGGCACAGAGGATCCACTACCTGCCAGCCGGCATCGTGACAATTTGGCATCACCAACCCCAAGACAAGCAACCATACTTGCTTCCACCAAAAACGCCAAAAAAAAGTGTGTGTTTACATCCTGTTTTTACTTCATGCTTGGCATATATTTCCGGTAATCAGTCTCTTATACTGAACACGTCCATGGGCTCCCATGTATCCAATATAAGTCGAAACTTACTTACAGAACTTATAAACATACTTTTTCTATTAGTATATAGAAAAATGTAGCCTATGATTTTCTCCACCGAGGGCAGCCATACAGTATCAGTTTTTTTGTTTTAAATATAGCCAACGTATGCTACTATATGCTAATGTGAGAAGTAGAGAGAGCCTTATGTACATAAAGGCTGTTAAAAAGCACAAAGAGCCCTGCGGTTCCCTACTATGGAGCAGAAGGAACGCTGTGTGCCTCCATATGGTGCGCTGTCCAGCACCATATTCCTGAAATATTCTCCTGAAGAAACATAACATCTAAATGGGAACACTTCTGTAATGCAACATGACCCCATGCAACTTTGTACAGATTTTTAATATGCTAGAGTGCTTGAGGCCGCTAGACAGAATAAAATCCAGGACTTTCTCAGTGAAATCTTACCACTAGCAGGATTGTTTATGGGGATCTGACTGTGAAGTTTAGGTACGCTGGTTAGCATGCTCCATGCATTGTCAGGTTGTGCCATGGGTATATACATATCTAATTGTTATTTTATGGCGCATTAGAGCTTAAATGATTATGCCTATGCCACGTTAATATGCATGTCATCCATTCTCCTGCTGTGCACCTATCAAAACTACAATGCTGCAAGCAAATATATGTGCGTCTTCAGGCACAGAACAGTGACAGGGAACAAGAAATCTCCACTGATTTTATTACTTTTCCTTCTTCTTGACAAAATGAAATAAATAAAAACACCATAACGATTTTTCCAAAAAATGTAAAAACATGCCCTTTTTCAACATTTCCTGTCACATATGCACAGCACCGGAACACATGCTATGTGCCAGCAACCCACGCACCTTCTTCACTCCTACACAAGCGCACACAAAGACATCCCTCTGCCTACACATTCTGCAAGCAGATCACTTCATGCTAGAGACAAATACACATGCTGTCCACACACACAGATAAAAAGAACGAGAGATAGCTGCATGCAAGTGGACATTATAAGTCCATTGATTCCTCTATTATCAGGTCAAACACAGTAGACAAAGTTTAGAGGTCATCAGGTGACCTTCACTTCTCTTTCTGTAGTCCGTTATCATATTGTAAAGGGCATAACAAGCATAAGACAGCATTCCATGTGCAAAGTTCTTTTCAATTTGCTTATTCCCTGAAGGATATAAACCACGAATGACTAGTAATGGGGTGACCTGCAGCAATACTTATATAAAGCTCCTTCCAAACTGAACAGTGACCAAGATTGACTGTGGGCACTTGTATGTAACAAGAATTCTTAGGAGGGGGCTACATGTTTTCCCATATAATTCTTCTTTGTGCCTTAAAGGGAACTCTGCCACTAGACATCTAAAGGATAGGGGATAAGATGTCTGATCGCGCGGGTCCCACTGCTGGTGACCCCCGTGATCTCTCCTGCAGCACCCCTGTTCATGAATAGCATGGAGCAAAGATTGTGGCTGATGAAGGGCGATACAGGGGTCGGAGTATCGTTAAGTCACATCTCCGCCCCTTCGTGATGTCACACCCCACCCCCTCAATGCAAGCCACACCCCCTTTCATAGGCTTGTATTGAGGGGGTGGGGCGTGATGAGGGGGCGGAGACATGACATCACAACCCCACCCCTGTATCTGCCACTGGGGACCCCGCGTTCATACATCTTTTCCAGTATCCTTTAGAAAGGGGATAAGATGTCTAGGGTTAGAGTACCCCTTTAAAGAACATTAGCAATGATCACTACCGCAGCCCCCACTGCCTCCTATTGGCATACCAGTCACATCGGCTACATATAGGTTTAAGAAAAAGCCACTGATGTGTAGTTGAACTGTACAATTTACCGAGTGCTCGATAGGAAAATATGAACTTCCATAAAAATGGTGTAACTGTAAACACAATACAAATCGAAGCAGTATACGACGATGGAAGGAGATAGGAAGATGGTCAGACAGCAACATTCTCAGGCTGACAGGAGATCTTGCCTTGCAGGGAATCTCAAAAGAAAGTAGTGAAAGAGATTGATATGTGCAGTTCAATGCTGTGTGCCCTCCTGTTCACCTACAGTTAACACTTCCAAGGCATCAAATGCGGAGTCTTGCAATGCTTGACTGCAGTGTGGCATACAACCCTCTAACCTCTTCCACACACTGACCCAATACAAAAGGAAAGCTCTGTGTCAGTTTTAGCCTTCAGAACAAAGAACAAGTTGTTTCCCCAAATTCATTCTATGAGGATTGCAAACAGAGTGGTGCATGAAAGTTTATGAACCCTTCAAAATGTTGTAGATTTCTGTATAAATGTGACATAGAACTACATCAGATTTTTAAAAATTCAAAGTTCAAAAGGTTAGATAAAGAGAACTAAATCAAAGAAATGAGTCAACATTTTAGACTTGGTCATTTATGGAGGAAAATTATCCAATATCACATATGTGATTGGAAAGGTATGGGAACCTTAAGGATTAGCATTTCATTTGAAGATGAAATTTGAGTTAGTTTTTAAATTACCCTCTCCAGGAGTGGTCGACCAACAAAATCCCAAAAAGTGCATAATAGTCCACGAGGTCACAATGGAACCTGAGGTAACATTTAAGCTATTGAAGGTCATCCTCACATTAGCTATTGTTAATGCTCATGGGTCCACCATCAGGAGGACACTGAACAACAATGGTGTGCATGGCAGAATTGCAAGGAGAAAGCTGGTGTTCTTCAAATACAACATTGCTGCCCATCTGAAGTTTGCTAAAAGTCACCTCAACAAATCATGTTTTTTTGGCAGATGAGACCAACATAGAGGTTTTTTGTTTCAATGAGAAGCAGTATGTTTGGAGAAGGGAAAAACACTGCATTCCAGCATAAAATATCATACTAACTGTAAAACATGGTGGTGGTAGTATAATGGTTTGGGCCTGCTGTGCTGCCTCTGGACCAGGATGACTTGTCCTCATTGATGGGACAGTGGATTCTGAATTATTCCAGCTAATTCTAAAGGAAAATGTCAGGGCATCTGTCTGTCAGCTGTCAATGGAACATGGGTCATGCTGAAAGACAACGACACTGAGCACACAAATCATTCTACCTAAGAATGGTTAAAAAAGGATCAAGTTAAAATTTTGGAGCAGCCAGCTAAAAGTTCTGATCTTACTTCAATAGAATTATTGTGGAAGGGCCTGAAGTTAGCAGTTCATGGGGAAAAAAACACCAACTTAAAAGAACTGAATCAGCTTTTTACTGATTTTCTTTATGTACTTTTAAGCAACTCTGATGTTTTAGGTCAAATGTATGCATCAATATAGAAAATTCTGAAGGGTTCACAAACTTTTAAGCACACTGCAGGCATTATGCAGCTGATATTCATCACTGCTGTCCAATGTATACCAATACAGAGAGAACACTACAGAATAATATTCTCATTCGTGTTCAGGATTCTTAGGTGAAGACATTTCAAGTGAACTGGTGAACATTAACATTTATCCAATGAGTGTTTAATGTCCCGCTCACTTTAATAGTTTACTAAATTGAAAAGCATGGCTCTTTTATTGATAAAACACATGGAATAAAAAGTTGAAAATAAGGAGAACAACAAATAAATAACATTGATTTGCAGGATGGAAGCTTTACAATTCAGACATGCAAGACAGAACACAAGGCCCTTTGCTAACAATGTTGTTTGGCTCGTCATTATTGAGTGTCAAAGAATATGGGCTTTAAAACTAGAGACACAGCAGCAGATTGGGACCAATAATAAGACAATAATATAAGACAAAATAATAACTTGTTCCATCCCTTTCCATTAATTTCCTCTCTAACAACATTTATGTGCACCAGCCAGTCCTTCTTGCCAATGTGTACAACAATGCCCAGGCACTATTCTTTAATCAGATCTTGCATTAATATGTTCAGCATATATATATATATATATATATATATATATATATATATATGTGTGTATACACTAGCTGAGTACCCGGCACTGCCCGTTTTTTCCTATCTTATCCTTGTGGGGGAGGAAGCTTTTGTCCTCATATCCCATCCTTAAATCCTGACCCCATATCCCCTCCTCATATCCCAAACCCAAATCCCCTTCTCATATTCTGACCTCATATACTGTCCTCATATTTTGTCCTCATATCCCGTCCCCATATGTCGTCCCCAAATCCTGACCTCATATCCCAACCTCAAATATATATAAAAGTCCAATAGAAACAGCACATCCAGAAAAATGTGAAAAAGGAATTGGGGTGCACGTATGTTGTGAACCTTGGCCCACTGGTTCTTCAATCCATAGAAAAAATGCAGGC
Organism: Hyla sarda; assembly: GCF_029499605.1. Classification (NCBI taxonomy): domain Eukaryota; kingdom Metazoa; phylum Chordata; class Amphibia; order Anura; family Hylidae; genus Hyla; species Hyla sarda. Next base: position 253,033,480 of record NC_079190.1, on the reverse strand, counting down.
AGCACACAACGACTTGTATCCAAAAGGAGTGAGTTTATTCCATGATGTAAGAGAGACTACGTTTCTCCAGCCTCAGCACTTGAGAAAGCCAGCGTGAGGGTGGAAAAACGTAGTCTCTCTCACATGATGGAATAAACTCACTCCTTTTGGATACAAGTCATGGTGTGCTGCCTGCATTCTTTCTATATATATATATATATATATATATATATATATATAGATATATATATATATATATGTGTGTGTGTATATATATATATATATATATATATATATATATCAGTTAAAACTGTGTTTTTTTAACTGGTTTTCCCTAGTGAAAACCAATTTTCACTGAAAGCCTTTGTGAAAACTAGAATTTACTGCTTTTCACTAGTAAAAACAGTTATACTGAATGCCTTTGTTTAAACTAAAGTGTTATTGCTAATAAAAAAATGTTGTATCCTATATGTTACACCGAATATTGTTGCCACATCATAGAAATGAGTTCAATTCCCAATTAACACTTTTTCAATTGGTTTTTACTGATTCTCTAGTTAAAACTAGTTTTAAAACATTCAACGATACATAGCCGGCTAATACCTCCTCTGAGTCATCTAATACCTCTGCATTATAAGATGCCCGACTTTCTTCAAGTATTATGTCATGACCGGGGGTGGACAGGGAGAGTGAGCCCTAAGCTGTCCCTAAAAACACTCTAATTGCCCATCCGCCCTAAACAGTGGATCAACAACTTAGAGCCGGTCCCTTCCTGTGCTGAAGCGCAATGGGCGTAAAGGTACACAAATAATACAGTACATAGTCCTGGACAGGTCAGAAACATAACGGGAAAACAACCAAACAACCAGATAAACCAGGCAGGATATAAATATAGAAAAAGGGCAGGATATAGCGTGCTAACATACAGTTCAGAAACCGGAATCAAGATTAACAGCAGATATGAATAAATTAACAAGACTAGATATGGAATAAGTATACAGCAGAAATCAGGAGATGCAGGGGATGAACAGATGAACTGAATGTCAAACACTAAACAGGTCAGGAAAAATGGAACACAGTTCGCACTGGACACTGAACAAAGAAATAAACAAGACTCCCCACTCCAAACATGGAGGGACAGCAATACCAAAGCCAAATAGACTACTAGCCAGGGGCACACTCCACTGTGTGATCAAGATACTGGCCTAGAAGGAAACAGAAATATAATACACAGAACACTGGACTGAGAACCAGATGAATCTGAACAGACTTCAGAGAAAACTACAAATGCCAAACTCCAAAACATGGAGGAATACAAGTCAAGACTCTAAACAGGAATACTAAATACAGATCACGGGTACAAGCACAAGACTAACAGTGTGAACACAGACTAAGATATAACAAAGTTAAAGTAGAACTGAAATAGGAAATTCTAAAAACCAACAGATGTATTTAAAACTAACCAGACTAAAATCTATATCATAACAGGAATCAAGCCATGGTTAAAACTCAGATATTAACAGGAAGACTAAAACAGTCATAGTCAGAGTAGGAACTAATCAACAGCCCAGGGTTCAAACAGAGCTCTGGTTTTAAAACCACACCCAAGCTGTCATAGGCTCAGAGCATTAACTATTTTCTAGCCAGGGAGAATAGCACAGAAAACTGCCCTGACACAAACCCAGTGTCTGAACAGACCCTAAAACAGAGAAATGCAAAAATACAGAATTGGAAATTACATATTACAGTCATTTTATTCAAACTAGTTTTCTCAGTTTTAACTGGGTCATTTTGTTTAAACTCGCTTTCTCCAGTTTAAACCAGTTTTAACTGACATTCGAGTTGTTGATTAGCAGCAAATTCTAGTTTCCATTAAGGCAGCCAGAAAAAAATGGTTTCAACTAGGGAAAAGCAGTAAATTCTAGTTTTTACAAAGATGTTCAGTAAAAACTGGTTTCAACTAGAGAAAAGTAGTAAATACTAGTTTTCACAAAGGTATTTAGTGAGAGCTGGTTTACACACACACATATATATATATATATATATATATATATATATATATATATATATATATTGGCTAGATGGTTGACAATGCTGATTTCCATGTACAGTATCATGCTGTGGTTCCATTCTACAATACCTTGTTGCAGTACTATAAAATGGTTTACACTTCGGTACTATCTCAGTTCCTGAGTTTACTCTGCATTTTTTTAAATCAAGTCATGAAAACTTGCTTTCTCCAAGATGAGAAAGCCGTATGGATCATTAGAACATATTCAGTCTTTTTTTGTAACTTTTGTAAGACAGAAACAGGAATGACGATCAGTGATTTCTATATTTCTGGAGGATTCAAGGAAGTTTACATATAAGGAAAGCTGGATGAGATGTGTGAAATCCAGGGTAATTTAATCATAGCTTGCTGGCAATTGGTAAATCTTGTTTATGACCTAGATTTTATGGAATGGCAGACGGGTAGTAGGGCCTTCCATTCCCATCCTGACCCAGGTGCTGGAGGCCAGATAGGCATCAATTATTGCTATAAGGTTTGCCAGAAATACTGTTGGAGCAAAGAACATTTTACTCTGGGGGGGGGAAACAAACTTTCATTTTTTATGCCTGGTCCCCCTCCCCACATCCACCATTCATCAGACTTCAGATCGGCTCTACTGGGGGAGGGGTCTGTTGTAAAAGCAGGCTCTGACTAACCAATGGGGGAGCCAGTAAATTCACCAATGGGCCCCAAACCAAGATTCTACCCAGAGAGCAGTGAGTTTTATCTATAGTTGCTGTATTACTAAAGTATTTAGTACGTAATGTATAATAGTAAAAGTTAGTTACTGTATAATGATATTATTGATGACCTTGTATTTGTTTTATTACTGTTTAAATCACAATATACTGGTATTATTCAGTTACTAAATAGTCATATTCTGTCATGATATGATGTTCTTAGTGATTATAGGGCAGTATTTTTTAGTAGACACTTTAGTAGACACTTACCATTGTGGTAATATTTCATTATGAAATAGTAATCAGTCAATGTATGGCAGCAATATTTCGTCATAGTTTAGTAAAATTATTGATTTTGATATGGTGTCGTTATTGGTCACTGCCTGTTGGTATAATTCAGTCACGATGTGGTAATATTAATCAGTCAATGTATTGCAGCATTATTTAGTTACAGTTTGGTAGAATTATGCATCATGCAATGGTGTTATAATGATGTAATTATATGTTGGAATAATTTATTCATGGTAGTGTTAATCAATCACTATGTGACGGTTGTGCTTGTATAGTGGTATTTTTTGTTCTTCTATAGTATTATTCACTTTGAGTATTTTATTATTAAAATCCACCTGCCTCAAAACACCTCTGAATTTAGCTCTTCTTTTGAAGTGTCTATTAGAGAGGAGCAAAGTTACAGTGATTCGATTCGGCACGAACTTCTCGGCTCGGCATTTTCTGACTTTAGCTTGCGTAAATTAGTTCAGCTTTCAGGTGCTCCGGTGGGCTGGAAAAGGTGGATAGGAGACTCTCTCCTAGGACTGTATCCACCTTTTCCAGCCCACCAGAGCACCTGAAAGCTGAACTCATTTATACAGGCTAAAGTCATCAACTGCCGAGCCGAGAAGTTCGTGACGAATCAAATGACTGTAACTTCGCTCATCTCTAGTGTCTTTTCAGGTGTTTTTTGTTTTCTTTTTTACGCTCTCAATTCAGTGTGAGCTTCCTAGCGAAGTGCTGTTTTTGCAAACACATGCTTCTTTGAAGAGTCCCCATGGTAGTCAATGGGAGCTAGGAACCATGTTTTTGGGATGTTTTATTTACTTATTTATTTATCTCATGTGTACATACCCCTAGTGTTTATGCATTATTCATTAGTTTTACATTATAACATGTATATTTGTGTTGGAGCAAATAATGTTTATTTATGGATACAGATTTCCAGCTTCAAAACATAAGCTCGGTGGGATACAGATCACTCTAGTGAACACCATGACTGAGGAGATCTTGTTCATTGTTACTTTTCCAGGGGAAAATGTAAGAGGAATCTAAAGTGAATCTAAATTTAAAAGAATGCAATTCCTTCTTTTCCAGTCAATTTCTAACAATCCAGAAAAAATGTTGTATGTCAGCAAAAGCAGTGAATGCTATTATTTTAGTGCACGTTTGGTTCAGTGCCTAGGGCAGCCTGAGCTATAAATACCGTATAGTAGGACTTTCAGAATACCAGGCATGACCACCATACACCATATACTTTGAACTCAAAATCTTGTTGAAGATACAATGGCATATCCAATTATTTGTATTTGTAAGTCAAATTCTACTTACATACTGTATGTTCATTTACAATACATGAATTTTGTGTCTGGCTTTCTAAATACTCATGAAATGCACATGGTGTCCCATGCCCACATCACCACCCTATGCCAGATGACTGTATTGGCAAAAAATCTAGACTATGTAATTTTAACTGTACAATACATAGCCATTAAGCTGTCTTCCGAAGTATACAACACTTTTCATGTAATATAATTACAGGTAGAAAATGAATCATGCATATAGTAACCTGCTGTGCAGGCAAAATTCTAGTGAAAGCCACCATTAGAAATATTTCACTTCTTTCTCCCCTAGAATGTGAAATAGGAGATCATGCATAATAAATATGGAAGATGACGGCCCCTGTTAATTTTTTGCCCTGAAGGAAAAGCAGAAATACTGTTGCATTGAGATACAAGCTGTTAAAAAGCTTAAAAACTACTAGCCACATGCTGACACAACATCACTAGTCACAGGTTCCCCTCCACCTTGCAAACAATGTGCCACCTAAACCATTCCAGGCCAGACAACTGCTTTGCTTTCCTTAAAGGGGTACTCTGGTGGGAACATTTTTTTTTTTAAATGAACTGGTGCCAGAAAGTTAAACAGATTTGTAAATTACTTCTATTAAAAAATCTTTATCCCTCCAGTACTTTTTAGCAGCTACAGAGGAAATTCTTTTCTTTTTGAATTTCTTTTTTATCTTGTCCACAGTGCTCTCTGCTGACACCTGATGCCCGTATCATGAACTGTCCAGAGCAGGAGAAGATTTTCATAGCAAACCTATGCTACTCTGGACAGTTCCTGACACGGACAGAGGTGTCAGCAGAGAGCACTGTGGACAAGACAAAAAAGAATCTCAAAAAGTAAAGAATTACCTCTGTAGCATACAGCTGCTAATAAGTACAGGAAGGATAAAGATGTTTTAATAGAAGTAATTTACAAATCTGTTTAGCTTTCTTGCACCAGTTCATTAAAAAAAAAAAAAAAAAAAAAGTATTCTACCGGAGCACCCCTTTAACAGTGCCTGCTATATGATCCCTTCAACACTGACAATCACATGCTCCTTTCCGCCATGCTATTCACATGATCTCAACAGTCTTAGCCATGTGCCGGTTTAATAGCGAACACCCATGGTGCAGTTGCCCATAGCAACCAATCAGATTATTTTATTTATTTTTAAAAGAGGCCTGTGAAAAATAAAAGAAGTGGTCTGATTGGTTGCTATGGGCAACTGCACCAATTTTCCTCTACACAGGTTTTGATAAATCTCCCCCCATATGCCCCCTAAATTGTGTTGTTCACATACATTGCCAGTCACATACCCCTCAGGAGAGAGAGTCCTCTTTTAAGAGGTTCACACTCAATAGCACCCAACTGATGCAGTTGAAGTCCAACATGCTTGATCTTTATCTCCCCAACATCATCTGTTGGTAGAGAGTTGGGGCGCCCCCCGTACAAATTAGATAGTTATCTGGCACCTATGATATTAGGAGGTTCAGCCTCCATTTATCTGATTTGTGTGAATGAACACACCAAGGGTTCACAACCATCAGCTATGCATCTTACCAACAGATCTATGACTTTATGCAGTGATTGAAATATGTCATTTACATAGAATCTTTTCCATTCACATCCTAACAAACAAAGGACCAATTCGGATAGTATAATGAATGTATCAATAATGAATGTATCATATGTTACATCTTCCAAATGCTTCATTTCATGTACTATATTTCTCCTTTTTTTTTTTTTGTGAGTGCACTGAATTTGAGTCACAAATTTCAAATGGTAGGGTATACCATTGTATATTTAACCCCTTAAGGACTCAGCCTTTTTCAGTTTTTGCATTTTTGTTTTTTTCTCCTTACCTTTTAAAAATCATAACCCTTTCAATTTCCCTCTTAAAAATGCATATGATGGCTTATTTTTTGCACTACCAATTCTACTTTGTAATGACATCAGTCGTTTTACCCAAAAATCTACAGTGAAACAAAAAAATAATAATAATTGTTTGACAAAATTAAAGAAAAAAAAAACCTATTTGGTAAACTTTGTTGGCTTCCGTTTCTACGCAGTAAATTTTTGGGTTAAAATGACACATTATCTTCATTCTGTAGGTCCATATGATTAAAATAATACCCTACCTATATAGGTTTGATTTTGTCGTACTTCTGGAAAAAATCATAACTACATGCATGAAAATTAATACGTTTAAAAATGTCATCTTCTGACCCCTATAACTTTTTTTATTTTTCCCTATATGGGGATGTATGAGGGCTCATATTTTGCACTATGGTCTGAAGTTTTTATTGGTACACTTTTTGTTTTGATCAGACTTTTTGATCGCTTTTCATAAATTTTTTTATGGTATAAAAAGTGACAAAAAATACGCAATTTTGGAATTTTGCTTTTTTTTTTGCTTGTTTGCCATTGACTGTGCGGTTTAATTAATGATATATTTTTATCGTTCAGACATTTACGCACACGGCGATACCACATATGTTAATATTTATTTTATTTACTTAGTTTTTTGTTTTAAATGGGTAAAGGGGGTGATTAAAACTTTTATTAGGGAAGGGGTTAAATCACATTTATTACACTGATCAATGCTTTGCCATAGCATTGTATTGATCAGTGTTATCGGTGATCAATTGCTCAATCCTGGATCTCAGGCTTGGAGTAATCAATCGCCGATCGGATGCACAGGAGGTAGGTAAGGGACCCTCCTCGTGCGTCCTAGCTGATCGGGGTTTCACCGCGGTGGTCCCGACTGAGCAGCCAGGAATGCTTTATTTTATTTTTTTTACTTTAGACGTGGCTATTAACTTTGATCGCCACGTCTAAAGGGTTAATAGCGGACATCACCGCGATTGGTGATGTCCGGTATTAGCCCCGGGTTCCAACTACCGTTAGCCACTGGGACCAACCCGATATGATGCGGGGTCACAGCCCTGCATCCTTAAGGAGTTAAAAGGGTACTCAGAGGGAAAAACTAAATTCAAATCAACTGGTGCCAGAACGTTAAACAGATTTGTAAATTACTTTGCTACTTTAAAAATCTTTAGCTTTCCAGTACTTATCAGTTGCTGTATACAACAGAGGAATTTGTGTAGTTCTTTCCAGTATGACTACAGTGCTCTCTGCTGACACCTCTGTCCGTGTCAGGAACTGTCCAGAGCAGGAGAGGTTTGCTATGGGGATTTGCTTCCACTCTGGACAGTTCCTGATACGGACAGAGGTGTCAGCAGAGAGCACTGTGGTGTAAATATACTGAACACTTTATGAATAGTGATGAGAGGCAGGGGCCATATTTGAATTTGCAATATTTCGCAAATATATGGACGAATATTCATCCTTTGTTCGCGAAATTTGCATATCCGCTGTTTGTTGCCCTTTTTTTCCATTCGAAAATTCTTAATGAAATTTGCATAATGCACATATGCGATCATATCTTTCACCTAAAAGAAGGGAGGGATCAGTGTCCTCTGGAAGTGCAGATATTCGCGAATATTTACATATTCGCATATACAGAAATATTCGCACTCCACACAGTAAATAACTTTTGGACCATAAGCTGGAAACATGAAGGGATGATCATTTTATTTTTAATTTTTTTTGCACAGTACACATCATTGTTGTGATGTGTACTGTCAAGAAAAAAAACGAATATTCGTCATTACAAATATATATCGCTATATTGTAAATATTCGCGAAAACACAAAGTGCCGCTATTCGCTGTGAAAATTTGCATTTCAAATATTTGCGCTCAACACTATTTATAAACTCAAATTTATAATGAAAATCGGGTCACAATGATGGAGTGATAGCAGTGAAAGCATATCCAAGATAAGAATTGCCGCGCTAGTCTTTTATAACTTCAAAATGCCACCAAAACACTATGGGAAATGTTAATATAGAAAAAAAAATCATCCTTGTGAGAAAGCCAAGTGTTGAGAAATATTTAGCGGAAGTTTTACAAGGAATGGCCCATTGAGTTCAGTATTTCGAAGATGAACGATTTAACTACACGCCTTATTTAATTTTTTTTTAAATGAACCTGGTGGGTCTAGGGGAAAACTAAAATGCTTTTCACTTTGTTAAAGACTACAAAATGTTCTAGGAAAATAATTGTAAAACAAAGGACAACACAGTGATTGTTATTTCTTTTTCTCAGCTTTAAATCTGGGCAGAATTGCTCAATTTAAGCAATTTTACAAGGAGGCAATTGTAACATATAGAATATTATTTTACAGTCATAAGATAAGGTGCCCTCGCCAAGTTTTCGTCCATTATTCTCGTAAAGAAAATAGCTGGGGAAAAAATTGTCTACCCACCATCATTTTTTCAACATGAGCATGCTGATTCTATATTCAGTGCAAAATAGTGTTCTCATATATACAGGGTTCTAGTTTTATTATTAAAGGGTACTCTGCCCCTGGACACCCCAGCATTCTGAACAAAAATGTTCAGAACACTGGGGTGCCGCCCGGAGATGGCAAAGGGATAACAGCGGCTGGACCCCCGTGATCAAACATTTTATCCCCATCCTAATGTGCATTTGTCAGCAGTTTAGTCGTAGTAAATCTTTTGACAGCCCTTAAAAGCCACATGGAGGGTCAGTGCATGTTTACTGTAGCAGTATGGCTGCCACTAAAATGGTAAAAACAGGCTTTTCTCCTATAAAGGTTGGGTCTAAGGATGTTGGACTTGGGAAGAGTAGCTTCTGTGGTGACCCAGTACAGAATAAAGTGTTCTTCTGTATTCCTGCCCACCCTGTGTGGCAGGTGCTGCTTCAATGTCAGTCTTGGGTGCACACTACTCAGGACTTTATATCATGCAAAGTTATGCAATGGTTAATGTATTGGTATTTTCTATGTTACTATAAAGATCCTATTGTCATGGACCTTGTTGTTAGGGGAGCATGTAAAGGTGAACCAGGTGACTTATCTGGCCAATGGGACTCCTCTAAATTGCTCCCATATATAGTGTAACCAGAGTTCAGAGTTAGTTAATCCCTTAAGAACGCAGCCCTTTTTTACCTTAAGGACTGAGTCCTTTTTCGCAATTCTGACCACCGTCACTTTACAAATTAATAACGCGAAAACGCTTTTACCGAATATTCTGATTCTGACATATTCTACTTTATTTTGGTGGTAAATTTTCGGCGTTAATTGCATCCTTTTTTGGTGAAAAATCCCAAAATTTCATGAAAATTTTTAAAATTTAGCATTTTTCTAACTTTAAAGCTCTCTAATTGTAAGGAAAATGGATATTCCAAATAAATTTTATTTTTCTTCACAAACACAATATGTCCACTTTATGTTGGCATCATAAAATGGACATACTTTTGCTTTTTGAAAAAATTAGAGGGCTTCAAAGTAGAGCAGCAATTTTCAAAAATGTCATGAAAATTGCTAAATCTGAAGGGACAGATGTTACAGAACTACAACTCCCAGCATGCCTGGGCAGTCGAGGCATGCTGAGAGTTGTAGTTTGGCAACATCTGCAGGGCTACTGCTTGGGCACCACTGTAACAGTGGTCTCCAAACTGTGACCCTCCAGATGTTGCAAAACTACAACTCCCAGCATGCCCAGACAGCCTTTGGCTGTCTGGGCATGCTGGGAGTTGCAGTTTGGCCCCCCTAGTGGTTGCCACAGTAAAGATCGATTTACTTTCACTTTCAATCCCCCCCCCCCCCCCCCAGTCGATTCCCTACCTGATCAGGATCCTGCAGGCTCCAGCGAAGATCCCAGGTCCCCAGGCATCTTCTCCTGCAGGTACGGCCTCCATCTTCTTCCCAGAGCCCCTCGACATCCAGGGGCGGGCAGAACGGGGGGTTGCCATGGCAACCCCCTGTCCTGCACTGCCATTGGTCAGAACTCCGTTCTGAGTAATGGCAGGGGATAGGAGTAGATCGCAGCTTTGCGATCTCACTCCAATCCTTTAGGCTGATCGGGGGTGTTGCTGACAACTCCGATCAGCCCTATTTTCCGGGTGATCGGGTCACCAGAGACCCGATCAGCCCGGAATTGGAGAAAATCGCATGTCTGAATTGACATGCGATTTTCTCCGATCGCCGACATGGGGGGGTCTCAGGACCCCCCTGGGCGATGTGCCAGGGTGCCTGCTGAATTATTTCAGCAGGCATCCGGCTCCGGTCCCCAAACGGCTAGCGGTGGGGACCGGATTTCCCACGGGCGTATGGGTCCTTAAGGACTCGGAATGCAGGGCGTATCCATAAGCCCTGTGTCCTGAAGAGGTTAAGGCTGAGATACAGTTGAGAGAAGTCTGAGGAGTCTGTGAGGTGATTCTGAAGGAGGCCTGAGGCCTAGTCCAGCAACCACGCATCTTCTACAAGTTAACCCCTGTGCCTAGGAGAAAGTGAGAGACTGGTCGTAAGCACTAAAGTCTTCGGGATCCAATTCAAGTAAAGTCCAGCATGTCAGTCAAGTTAGTCTTTTAATTAACTACAGTCCAGTGTGGGTTGCATACAGCAAGTCAGTCACACTATCATACCACTACAAGTCCCAGCAAGCCAATACACTTCTCAAAGTTCACCCTGCATCTCCTTCATACTAATCTGAGCTGTATCGGATTGTACCACCTTTCCAACCTCAGTAAAGCCAGTTATCCATAACCTTGCATTGGAGTAATTATATGCCCTGTGCCTGGTACAGGAGAAGTTTGTCTACCTCAGGTGGTGTATAGCATAACCACGCCCTGGCCTCACGAAAAGGTTAATTTAGACATTATCCTCACCCGACACCACACTTCCACTCCAGCTTCATTCCATTCCTGCTAGGAGTTAATTTGGCTTGTTGGAAGCCCCTTAAGAGACCTCTGTGAGGAGAAGGCTTAGTCCCAGTGTGAGACACTGAAAAAAGCAGCAGGCAATATTATCCACAGAACAAGCATATACCAGTCCGGAGGACAAGAAATACAGTGGGGCAAAAAAGTATTTAGTCCGCCACCAATTGTACAAGTTCTCCCACTTAAAAAGATGAGAGAGGCCTGTAATTCTCATCATAGGTATACCTCAACTATGAGAGACATAATGAGAATAAAAATCCATAAAATCACATTGTCTGATTTTTTAATAATTTATTTGCAAATTGTGGAGGAAAATAAGTATTTGGTCAATAACAAAAGTTCATCTCAATACTTTGTTATATCCCCTTTGTTGGCAATGATAGAGGTCAAACATTTTATGTAAGTCTTCACATGGCTTTCACACACTGTTGCTGGTATTTTGGCCCATTCCTCCATGCAGATCTCCTCTAGAGCAGTGATGTTTTGGGGCTGTCGCTGGGCAACACGGACTTTCAACTCCCTCAACTGCCCTTGCTGATGGAAGGAGATGGAACGACTGTTTCGATACCAAATTGCTTCCTCAGGGGGCGCCCTGAGGAAGCATTTTGGTAGCGAAATGGTCGTTGGGGCTGTATAGGTATGATCTGGCACCCTATATGATACATGTTTTATTCTTGTCCAGGTTTACTTTCAGCTTTGCTCTGCTTATTGCATGCATGTCTATTATGTATTTGTACCTGGCATTCTTTGCAACAATGTGTTATGTCCTATGGGTATAGCCTACATATCTATTTTCTATATGTGTTCTGGTGCCTTTGTGTGATGTCTATGACTGTATGTATTTAAGTCTTGTTATGTTCGATTAATAAAGATATGTATTTTTCTTAATCTTGTTGTGGTGCACAAATCTCTTATATAGGTGTAGCATTTTCAATGTGCACCTTTACCTACAGGTTTTTGTAGGGCTTTGTTAGTTTTTTACTGACGATTAGTGTTGAGCGGCTTAGGCCATATTCGAATTCGCGATATTTTGCGAATATATGGACGAATATTCGTCATATATTCGCTAAATTAGCATATTCGTAATATTCACCTTTTATTTTCGCATGTGCGAAAATTCGCACGCCAGGGATGATCACTGTGGAAAAAAAAAATTACAAAAAAAAACAAAAACAAACAATATTCGTAATTACGAATATATAGTGCTATATTCGCGAATATGCGATATTCGCGAATAAATATTCGCGAGCAACACTACTGACGATATACTGTAATGTTACATGTTACATGGTTATTTGCCTTACTTATAAATATTGAGAATTAGTACCATCCAAATTACTTTAAAGGGGTACTCCAGTGAAACACTTTTTTTTTTTAGATCAACTGGTGCCAGAAAGTTAAACAGATTTGTAAATTACTTCTATAAAAAAATCTTAATCCTTCCAGTACTTATTAGCTGCTGAATACTACAGTGGAAATTATTTTCCGTCTGAAACACAGAGCTGTCTGCTGACATCATGAGCACAGTGCTCTCTGCTGACATCTCTGTGCTTTTTAGGAACTGTCCAGAGTAGGAGAACATCCCCATAGCAAACATATGCTGCTCTGGACAGTTCCTAAAATGGACAGAGATGTCAGCAGAGAGCACTGTGCTCGTGATGTCTGCAGACAGCTCTGTGTTTCAAAAAGAAAAGAATTTCCGCTGTAGTATTCAGCAGCTAATAAGTACTGGGATGATTAAGATTTTTTAATAGAAGTAATTTACAAATCTGTTTAACTTTCTGGCACCAGTTAATAAAAAATAAAAATAAAGTTTTCCACCGGAGTACCCCTTTAATACAATATTGATCAGTATTATTTTTATGTGTATGGTTCAGGATAGAGATGAGCGAATTTTTGAAAAATTTGATTCGGCCGATTCCCCCAAATTTTCCGAAAAAATTATGTTCGGTACAAATTTATTTGCAGCAAATCTGTATTAAAACAACTATTTCTGGCCTAGAGAGAGCCTCAATAGGGGTGTTGAACACTTTGCCTTGCTGTAACACGCATAGGGTGTGTGCTGGGTTAGTGAAATAATACTGTTATTCAGTATGACATGCAGATTAGAGGCGTCGCTATTAGAATCATTGTTGCAGAGCGGTGCAATGACAGAGCCTGGAGGTGGCATCAGTATGAGGAGACCATATAGTGGCTGAATGACACAGTGTGGAGGTGGTGGCAACATGATGAGACCATATAGTGCCTGAATGACACAGCATTGAAGTAGCAGGAGCATGAGGAGAGCATATAGTGGCGGCAACACAAGGAGACCATATAGTGGCTGAACTACCCAGCTTGGAGGTGGCAACTAGAGATGAGCGAACTTTACAAAAATTTGGTTCGGACGATTCGGCAAATTTTTCCGAAAATGTTATTTCGGGTTGAATAAATTTGCGGTGAAACTGTATTAAAAACGGCAATTTCTGGCCTACAGAGAGCCCCAATAGGGGTGTAGAAAAATTTGCCTTGCTGTAGCACGCATAGGGAGTGTGCTAGGTTAGTGAAATCATACTGTTATTCACTTTGGCATGCAGATTACAGGCATTGCCATTAGAATCACCGCTGCAGAGCATCTGTGTGGCAGCAGGGAGACCATAAGGTGTCAAAATTGAAGAGGAAAAATAGATCTTTAATGTCATATTTAATGTAATTTGATGGGAAAATGTAATTTTTACATTACCCATTCTGGCAAGCATTGAGCTGGTGGTCCTCCGCCAGGCGAGATACCACTTGTTCCAACCCCTGCCTCTCAGTCCTCCCCTGATTATGAAAGTACAAATGTTTTATTTAATCAGTTATGGTTCATTGCTCCAACATGTTTTATTGGATTATTGTGATAATTCCACAGCTCATATGACGTCGAGGGGCAAAGGGCCTCAGTCTTGAAAAAATTACAACCCGTAAGATTAAAAGATGAATGTTGAAAGATTACTGAAAAAATTACAACCCCTAAAATTGAAGATGTATGTTAGCTAGTGCTACCATCAAACATTTTTTGGCCCAGTCCCAGCAGCAACAGTAAGCCAAGTAGTTCCTGAAACACACAGAGTGGAGCAGGAAGCAGAATGAGTACACAAGAGGGGTTCACCTAACCCCTAACATTAAACGGTGAATGTTTAAAGGAAAACTCTCAGATATTTTCTCCCGCACTATCCACACTACAGGTGGATAGTGTGGGAGACGCTGATAAAAACGAGCCGTACCTTACCCAGATCTGCCCGGCCGTTCTCCCGCAATTGTAGTTTTAATCTATGTGTATATCTTGCTGTAACTGGCATGGGCGGGGCTTCTGCAGGTTAACTGGCACTGATGTTGGCGCTGATTATGAATATTCATCCCTCCTCCCTCCAGTTAGGAGCGGCGAAGAGAGGGAGAATCACAGGGAGGGGGATGAATATTCATAAGCGGCGCTGACGTCAGTGCCAGTTAACCTGCAGAAGCCCCGCCCGTGCCAGTTACAGCAAGATAGACACATAGAATAAAACTACAATTGCGGGCGAACAGCCGGGCGGATCCGGGTAAGCTAGGGCTAGTTTTAATAAGCATATCCCGCACTATCCACCAGTACCTGTGGATAGTGCGGGAGAAAATATCTGACAGCTTTCCTTTAAATCTCTATTGAAGATGCATGTTAGCTAGTGCTACCCTCCAAAAATTTAAGACCCAAGTCCAGAAGCATCAGTAAGCCAAGTAGTTCCTGAAAGACACAGGAGCAGTCATGCGTAGGCATCAACAGTACACCCGAGAGTTTCCTAACCCCTTACATTGAAAGATCAATGTTGAAATCTCAATTAAGCATTTATGTTAGCTAGTGCTACCATAACATATATTGAGTTAATATCCCAGTCCCAGCAGCACCAGAAAATGATATATTGGCTGAATGACACAGCCTGGAGGTAGGGAAAGCATAAGGAGCCCATATAGTGTCTGAATGGTACAGCCTGAAGGTGGCTGAAGCATGAGGAGACCATATAGTGGCTGAATGGCAAAGCGTGGAGGTGGCATCAGCATGAGTAGACACTAGGCCTTCACAATCCCTAAGATTAAAAGATGAATTCAGAAATGTAAACCAAAGATTTTGGATAGTTGGTGCCTACCTACCATAACAACATTTTGATTCCCAGACCCAGGCCCAGCAGCAGTATCAGTAAACCATATATTGCCTGAATGACACAGCCTGGAGTTGGCTGAAGCATGAGAACACACTAGGGCTTCACAATTAGTGTTGCCGGCGAATATTCACAATTCGAATTTTATTTGCGAATTTGGCATATTCGCGAATTCGCGAATATTCGCAAATATAGCACTATATATTTGAAATTACGAATATTCGCTTTTTTTATTTTTTTTTCACAGTACACATCAAAGTGATCATCCCTCTCTGCTTTCAGCTTGTGTGGTCTAAAGAAGGTTCTAATACTACTGTGTGGGACCGCCGGGCAAATATTCGCATATGCGAATATTTGAAAATATTGATCCCTCCCTTCTGCTGCTTCTATCAAGTAACACTGGTATACTTGCTATAAAGTTCTAACATTTTCACATATGCGAATTTACGCATATGCGAAAAACCGAGAATATGCGAATTTAGCGAATATATGACAAATATTCGTCCATATATTCGCGAAATATCGCAAATTCGAATACAGCCCAACACTATTCACAATCCCCAAGAAAAAACAGAAGAATTTTTGAAATTTAAAATGAAGATTTTGGATAGCTAAGTTGGCTGAAGCATGAGGAGACAATTGAAATGTATGATTTTTTTATTTAAATTAAAGATTTTGAAATTTAAATGAATGATTTTGAAATTGAACTTTTAACTCCCAAGTTTTTGTGTCCCAGACCCCGGCGTGTGGGTACAAAGGGCCAAACCTAACAAGCCCCCACAGGGCTCATGTGGCTGTGAGATGTAGGTGCAACATCTCCATTGCCCTGACCAGCCATTGTTTCCAACACTTTTCACCAAGGCAAACCATGTGAAGAACAACGTGACACCGCTGTGCCCTGCACACATGGTATGCTGAAGGGCCACTGAGAATTGTCCGGGCAGTGGAGGCTGACGACACGGTGGAGGATGAGGAGGCAGAGTCGCATACTGCCACAGGACCAACGAGATGACAGAGTGGAGCAGGAAGCAGCATGAGTACACAAGAGGGGTTCACAACCCCTAAAGTTAAAAGGTGAATGTTGAAATCTTTATTGAAGATGCATGTTAGGTAGTGCTACCATCCAAAAATTTAAGGCCCAAGCCCAGAAGCATCAGTAAGCCAAGTAGTTCCTGAAAGACACAGTCAGGAAAAGGCATCAGCAGTACACAAGAGGATTTCATAAGCCCAACAATTGAAAGATCAATGTTTAATTCTCAATTAAGCATGTATGTAAGCTAGTGCTAAACATCCAAAAATGTAAGGCTCAAGCCTTGAAGCATCAGTAAGCCAAGTAATTCCTGAAAGACACAGGAGCAGTCAGGAGCAGGCATCAGCAGTATCCAAGTGGGTTTCCTAACCCCTTACATTTAAAGGCCAATGTTGAAATTTCTATTAAGCATGTAATTAGCTAGTGCTAAACATCCAAAAATGTAAGGCCCAAGCCCAGACGCATCAATAAGCAGTAAGTAATGAATGACTTAAAGGAGCACTCCGGTGGAAAACTTTTTTTTTAATCAACTGGTGCCAGAAAGTTAAACAGATTTGTAAATTACTTCTATTAAAAAAATCTTAATCCTTCCAGTACTTATTAGCTGCTGAATACTACAGCAGAAATTATTTTCTTTTTGGAACACAGTGCTCTCTGCTGACATCATGACCACAGTGCTCTCTGCTGATATATCTGTCCATTTTAAGAACTGTCCAGAGTAGGATAAAATCCCCATAGCAAATATATGCTGCTCTGGACAGTTCCTAAAATGGACAGAGATGTCAGCAGAGAGCACTGTGGTCATGATGTCAGCAGAAAGCACTGTGTTCCAAAAAGAAAAGCATTTTCTATGTTATGTAGTATTCAGCAGCTAATAAGTACTGGAAGGATTAAGATTTTTTTATAGAAGTAATTTACAAATCTGTTTAACTTTTTGGCACCAGTTGATTTTTTAAAAAAGTTTTCCACCGGAGTACCCCTTTAAAGCTTACTGGAACTGAGGAACCTCAAAATAGTAAATCTACCACCTGAGATAGTCAGTCAATTCCAACAGCCAGTGGTCAGTATCCACAGTTCCCTGTTTCTGCTAGTCCTTGGCAATATTCCTTTTATTACTGGTCTGGTATGAACATGGCAATAATGCTGGGAGAGTAACTCAAGAATAGCCAGACGTTTCCTACAATACACAGTCAATATATGGAGACCATATAGTGGCTGAATGACACAGCCTTGAGGTGGCTGTAGCATGAGGAGACAATAGGGCCTCACAATCTCTCAGAATAAAAGATTAATTTAGAAATTTCCATTGAAGATGTATGGTACCTAGTGCTACCATAAACATATATAGGTAATGCCCTAGGCCCAGCAGCATCTAAGATTGAAAGATCAATGTTGAAATCTCAATTTAGCATGCATGTAAGCTAGTGCTCACATCCAAAAATATAAGGCCCAATCCCAGCAGCATCACTAAGCCAAGTAGTTACTGAAAAACACAGCCTGGAGCTGGCATCAGCATGAGTTGACAAGAGGGCTTCCAAATCCCTAACATTAAAATGTTAATGTTGAAATCTGTATATAAGATGTATGTTAGCTAGTGCTAACACATCAAAAAGTTTTAGGCACTGGCTCAGCAGCATCACTAAACCATATAGTTGCTGAAACACACAGCCAGGAGTAGGCATCAGTATGAGTTTACAAGAGGGCTTCACAACCCCTAACATTAAAATGTTAATGTTGAAATCTGTATACAAGATCTATGTTAGCTAGTGCTAACCTCAAAAATTTTTAGGCAGCATCACTAAACCATATAGTTGCTCAAACACACAGTCTGGAGCAGGACTTCAGCCATCGGCTGTCCGGGCTTGCTGGGAGTTGTAGTTTTGAAACCTCTGGAGGTCCGCAGGTTGAAGACCACTGCGGCCTTCGACATCATCCAGCCCCCTCTCACCCCCTTTAGTTCTGTACAGTACTTGCCTCCGCTCTGCGCTGGTCCGGTGCTGCAGGACTGTCCGATGAGGAGGTCGTCCGGTGGGATAGTGGTTCCGGGCTGCTATCTTCACCGGGGGCGCCTCTTCTCGGCGCTTCGGGCCCAGAATAGAGGCGTTGCCTTGATGATGACGCAGAAGTACGTTGGTAATGAACGTACCTCTGCGTCGTCGTCAAGGCAACGTGACTATTCTGGGGCCGGGCCCGAAGCGCTTAGAAGAGGCCCCCCGGTGAAGATGGCAGCCCGGAACCACTATCCCACCGGACGACCTCCTCACCGGACAGTCCTGCAGCACCGGACCAGCGCCGAGCGGAGGCAAGTACTGTACAGAACTAAAGGGGGTGAGAGGGGGCTGGATGATGTCGAAGGCCGCAGTGGTCTTCAACCTGCGGAACTCCAGAGGTTTCAAAACTACAACTCCCAGCAAGCCCGGACAGCCGATGGCTGCCCGGGCTTGCTGGGAGTTGTAGTTTTGAAACCTCTGGAGGTCCGCAGGTTGAAGACCATTGCGGGTGGGGAGTTCACTCGAGTATAAGCCGAGGGGGGTGTTTTCAGCACGAAAAATCGTGCTGAAAAACTCGGCTTATACTCGAGTATATACGGTACTTTTATTATTTGGCTTTCCTGTATTGTATGATGTACTTATGTTCTTCCAATATATTCATCCGTACTTACCTTATTTAGAGAGAGGGTAGCTGCGTAGAATAATTAACATCTATGTTACAATAGTCTGCAAATGGTTATCCTGTTGGTTACCATATGGAATAATGAAGTGTATTATGTTATTTTATACTAAAAAAAGTATATAGATGTTTGCTGGGCCATTGACTTCAATGGTAGCAGCCATAAAGGTACCCATGTTCTGTGGAAATCAATTGCAATGGGATGCCACTGTATACAGTATATTTGCATCCCCCTGTAGCAGCATACTTTATTTGGAGTGAGCAGTTAATGGGTAAATGGGTAAAATCATAGTATGAACTAACTCAATGACCCTTTCTAAGCACTTCAGAATACATCCTATAAACTATAAAACATTTTCAATAACTGTTCTAACCGATGGAGCCCATTTCTATCAGTCTGAACTGTTTTAGCAAAATTCACATAAGGATAATCATTAGGAAGTGAACAAACTCTTCCCATAATCCCTGATAGTTAAAGGGGTGTACCAGAGCATATAGCAAAAAGAACGTGTTGTATTTTCTACAGTGTGTCCATCAGGATGCATGAAGCAGTTCATCTCAGTACACTTGAGGTTTTATATGCTGTACAACAAACTTCCTCTCCATTATTTATTCTCCATGTCTATAGTGCACCAACTTTTTTACACTGCTCAAAAGGAATTGTCATCACTCACAGCAGTTCTTGTCCCCTGGGGTGCAGGCACTTTTATTTGCTGCAAACAACTATATTTGCTTACCTCATGCAAAGACACATGTGGTGACCCACGGTGATGGCAGGACCATGGGGTGTAGCGGTGTAGGTGGAGGGGGCAAGATGGTATTAACCCCAGGGGCAAGGTGTTTTTGGTTGCCGAAACCACAGAAATGGTATCTCCGCTATTCCAATGGCTAGGCAGTGAAAGGAGAGTCCACAACCAGGTTATAGTTTAACAGAGGCTTTACTGAGTTAAGACAGGTGTTATTATTTTCACAGCTAAGCCAGAATCCCAGAGAGGTGGCCAGGAACACAGAAGGACCTCTCAGCTTGCTGGGACCAATTAGACTTGTAATAGACTTTAGAATCTTGACTTTAGGCTATAGGTAGCAGTGACAGGAGACATAGACTTGACTTACATGACTATAGGTAGCAGTGGCAGGAGATATAGACTTGACTTACTGGAATGACTGTAGATTTGAGGCCTTCCAGGTGCTGGTCACTAGCACTGAGATCTCTGGTGTTTGCTGGTCTCAGTAAAGTGATGGAAGAGAGAGAATTGTGATGGCCACCCCTTATATAAAGGGGGGCTGAGCCAAAGCCCATTGTTCAAGGTGCAAGTCGTGTTAAGCTTGTTCCCTCTGGGTAACATGTGATAAACATAACATCTGACATTTTACAGGTCCTTTAAACATTTACTGGAGTCCTCCAAAGGTCCTTTATACTGACTATACATTGACATACTGACTATTATCCTATTACATTAAATAACACAATAATAACAGCAGGGAAGACACTGCAGGAGAGCCCCCAGGTCACCGAGGGACTCTACCTGACAGGGCCTAAGTGTAGTGCAGGACCATGTCCTGTACTGGGACATCCCAAACCCCCCTACTTAACACAAGTCACCCTCGACGCAGGTTCTGTTAGAGTTGAGGGTCAAGGTGGCCCTGGGGCCAGATGCAGTCCTGAGGCATCTTCTGCAAACAAACGTCCTTCCCATAACATAAGAGTATCTGTAATATTTCCCATACATGCTCTGATTTTTGGTTGCTCAACTGAGAACAGGATTAGTGAAGACTATGACTAGTACTAACAACTTGACTTTAAGGACCTATAATTATGCATTTGATGACTTGACTATGTATAACAGTTGACTAGACATAACATGACATTTTTTGACTATGCAGGTAATATTCTATACACTTGGTACTAGAGATTCGCAGATTGGGTTGCCTGAGGCTTTCTGCCCAATGCCTTGGCTACTGGGGTTTCTTGGCATTTAAAACACTTCTCCCCAGAACACTATATTTAAGTTTGTGCTAGACAATTTTATGCTAGACATTTTATGTTGATAACATTTGACATTTCTGTTACCTTAGACTTGATTATGTGCATTATTTAGTATCAGGAATACCTTCTGTCCAGGAAAGTATCCTGGTAACGGACACAAGAACATATGACATTAGACATTTGAGATATGACATTAAAGTAGACTGTGTAATTTTGAGTGCTACAGTACTAGTGTATGTGACTTGAGGTGTACATTACTTGTACGTGTACAATGTGTGTACATGGCTGTGTACTTTTAGGTGTACATTATGTGTAGTATACTACTGTTTATGATATATGATGCTTAGTCTTTATATCTGGCTGGTATTTGCCCTTGCGTGGACCGTTGGGACCTACGCAGCATCATCTCTTGGGACTCAGGAATGTCAACTACTTCAGCAGCTCTTGACTCCACTGGACTTACGACAGGATCCTCCCTTTCAGCAACCGAAGTAGGTTTTAACTCAGGACTGGCAGGACCTGAGGGTTCGTACGTTGGGTGAAGCAGGTGGTCTGGAGACTGGAGTATACTCTTGCATCAACGGTGACAGAACTTGAGCTGGTGTGGTGACTAGAGTTGGTTGCAAAGGCCCACAGGTTATCATGAAACCGAAGGTTGCAGCTCGGCCAGGAGGGAACATGGGGACATCCATGGACGGGTGAATTCCCTCTCCCGACAGATACTCCCTCGCAGGTCTGACTGGTGGTGAGGGAGGCGCAGGGAGCACAGGCAGATCTTCCTTGTGACACAGCTTGATCCGATTACGATGAAAGACTTGCAGTTCATACCCTGACTTCTGGATTGCATACACCTCTGAGTATGGATAAGGTACGGCGGTCACCGTATAGGGCTTTCTTTCCCAGATGGAGTTCAGTTTGTGGGTTCTCGGGAACTTTCGCAGCCAGATCTTATCGCCTATATGGAGAGGTTTGGCGGAGGCATGACAGTTGTAGTCTTGCTGCGGCTTCTAATGAGCCTCACCCATCTTTCTGCTGACAATCTCTCTTGCTTCCTGGATCCTTCTCTGGTGGTCGGAGAACCACCCCATGGAAGCTTGCGGAGAGTTATTGAATGGCGCTTGAAGTCCAAACGTCCGATCCTTTTGCAGCTGGCCGTTTCGGTCCATCATCAAATAGAACAGGGTGTATCCATTGGAACAATGCACGGTGTTGTTATAGATTTCTAACAGTTTTGGTAACAACCGGAGCCACTATTCGTGTCTGGACACTACGCTGCTCGCAGCATGTGAATGAAAACTTGATTAATTCGCTCACAGAGCCCATTCCCTTGAGGATGATAAGCAGTCATCCGGAGTTTCTTGCAGGAATGAAATTGACACAGCTCCTGGAAGAGTTAGGCCTCAAAGGCCGTTCCTCGGTAAATGAGGACAGACTCTGGATATCCTAGGATATGCACCCAATGGGAGTAGAACATCTGGGCCGTGGTCTTGGCTGTGAGATCTTTAACTGGCACGACAACAACCCACCATGGTGAGAGCAGGAGACAACTTGACATGGTCTAGCGCAACCTCTGGTTGGATGGGGGGGGTGCTCTGGCATCCTTGCACCCGTTCTTGGTGAAGTTGCAGACGCACCGTACCACTTCTCAATGTCGCTCCGCATCCCGATCCAGTAGAACCTTTGCCTAACAGTAGTTTCTATCTTGTGGACTCCAAAGTGTGCCAACTGATCATGGTAGGCGTTGAGGACCATCACCGCATCCCTTCGGTGAACCAGGATCTGATGAAGTCGTTCCCCTGAAACCGGATCCAAAGAGTTTCGGTACAACAGTCCCTTGTGTACGAACAGTCGCTTCCTCTGTCGCCACAGACTCTTCAACACATAGTTGCTCTAGGCCTGGCATAGACAGGTTGGTATCTTTTTCAACAGAAGGTAGTCCAACAGATCCCCCATGACACGGCTTTCGTCCTGCAGAGTCTTCCAGGTATATAGGTCTTCCTGGACCTTCTCGGACCTGGATCCACCCTCTTCAGAGATGGTAGCAGCATTCTGACTTACAGATCTCTGGTAGAATGGGAGCATCTCCACGTCTTCCCACTCGTCTTCGACAAGTGGTTATTTGCCGGGGGGCCATTCGGGATAGTACATCAGTGTTGACATTCGACTTGCCGCTTCTGTACTTGATGGCAAAATCATAATTGGCCAATATGGAAGCCCAATGTTGCTCAATGGAACCCAGTTTGGCTGTGTTCAGGTGGGCTAACTGATTATTATCTGTGTAGATAGTGAAGGGCCTAGAAGCAAAATAATCGTTGAACTTCTCAGTCACAGCCCAAACGAGGGCGAGGAGTTCCAGCTTGAGGGAGCTGTAATTGGCATCATTCTTCTCTGCACCTAGCATAGGCTATCACTCGCTCTTGTCCCTCCGGGACTTGGGATAGGACTGCCCCTAAACACTCAAAGCTGGCATCAGTGTACAACCGGAATGGTTAAGTGTAGTCTGGATACGCCAGGATGGGGGATTCTGTTTACAGGTGCTTCAGGGCTTAGAATGCTGTCTCTTGTTCCTTGGTCCTCTCCACAGGAAGCGTCCAACTGTAGTTCTCCTTCGCCATACCCCGTAAGAGAGCTGTGAGGGGTTCTGCAATATGGGCGAAGTGGGGAATTAAGCGACGGTAATAGCTGGCAAATTCATCTCCCACTTGAAGTTGTGCCCATCAGGGCTCAGGTGGACTTTCAGTAGAACCATGAGTCACTTGGGCTGTCTGTTGCTGAGCCACCTTGCATTTTGATAGGATGTCACTTGACTCTAGAAGATACAACTGGGCGACCGGAGTGTATTTCGGTAAGACGGTAGCCACACTGGACAAATTGACTAGTCGGACAGGAACTCTCCCGTTGGTAACTGTGACCAGACTTCTTGCTGCTCGATTAAAGGATGATCTTCTAACTCTATAAGCTCTAGCAGGGCTTGGTAGTCCTGGTTCCTCAGTCCACGGCACCAGAGGACAGTCTCTGTGTTGGGTTGCAAGGTTACCAACCTGATGTCTTGAATCTGCACTTTGCAAACTCCTCCTTGACGATTGGCAAACTTCTGCTCTACTTGGAGAACCTTTAAGTGGTGCTGCGCAGCCCACTGGCCTGAGGAGGACAGGTAGGGGAGAGAGGCATGCAAGGAATCCACAATGTCAGCGAAACAGTGTTTCATGATATTCATCCCCAATATGAATTCTGCAGACCCCTTGTCAGACACATCAGTTATAATCACTCCCTGTCCCCTAAGTACATGTTTCCCCAACTGGATGGTGGACTCCCAATATCCATGTCTGGGTATTGGTTTCCCATTACCTGCCACTACTCTGAAATTAACATCGTCAGGTTCATACAACAAATTAGCATTCAAGTAAAAAACATCTTTGGTTATAGTGGACACTTGTGACCCTGTATCTATCAATGCCTACAATTGTACACCTTCTACAATTACTTTTACATAGGGGCAGGAGGCAACATAAAGGGATAGTTCTGACTTCAGGCGTTCTGGAGTTGTGACTGCTGGCTGTTTTCCTGGGGACTGGTCCTTGAACCCAGGGGAATTCCATTTAAACCCCAGCAGTGAATTGTCCGGTCCAGACTTGTTACAGTGAGTACAGAAGGGTCTATAACTCCGAGAATACCTAGTGGGTGAAGGAGCACAGTAACTGGGATTACATCGGGCAGGAATAGAGGGGGTTTCTCTAGGCAAGGATTTCTCATGGGAGAGTGGAGCAGGCCGGTTGGCGAGCTCCCTGATAACCTAAGTCAATTGTGCAAAATCATGTTTAATACTTTGTACGAAAGAGGAAGAATGTCCAGCGCACACACGTGTAAAAGGAGCTTCTTTATTCGGTTGCCATAGGATACATCAGGTACTCAGGTAACGTGACGCGTTTCGGCCCGCAGGGCCTCAGTCATACAAAGGTTACTGACGGTAAGATCATTTATATATGCCAGGTGGGGGTGTCCTGGGCGGAGCGCGAACCGCTCCACGTCACGCCACACCTGCACACATAATTACAAACAATGTGAAAAAAAATGCGAATTCTTTATTTGTTTCACATATAACGAAAGAAAAATTATTGTTGTATAAAAAATACACATTGTAAAATGCAGTATGTATCGGTAGTGTGCACATTGTTACATCTCCACATTTTGTTGAGTATATAATACCATTCATATTGCTCAAATGGATGTATGTAATATTTTGTAGAGAAAAAAGAGAGAGAAAGAACAAGTGCACACTCCATATATGTAAGAAAAGGATGTTGATTCTGGAGCAAAGTTACGCACATGATTAAGGAAAAAGAAAAACAGACAGGGTATATAGGTACATATGCATATTTTCATTTAAATAATCCAATCTATATAAATAATCCATGCATCAATACTATAGATAATGAATTCTAGGTAAAAGTGGACTGAACAGCGACTGGAAATCCACTTAATAAAATATTTTCAAAATAATGCATTTTTTATATATGATTTGACTGAATCAATAATGTAGGATAGTATCCAGTCTCCTGTTCAGACCTTGTGGTACGCGTGTATCAAGGGTGAGGATCCAGTAAATTTCCCGATCCAATACTTTTTGTCTCATGTTACCACCTCTGAGAGGTTTTTCAACCCTTTCGATACCTTGTACCATCAAGTATTTCCATCGTGTACCTCAGCACAATGTTTGCTGACCATGGATACGTGCCGTGCCTGAAAATATGCAATATCAGATAAATGTTTACGTACCCTAATTTTTTGTGGGTTGATAGTACATCCCACATATTGCACACTACAGGCACGGCACGTAAAGAGGTACACTACCCCGGCTGTGTTGCAGTTCACATATTGTTTAATAGTAAACGTTTTGTTGTTACTAGTAGATGTAAATGATAGTGAATTATTCTTGTAATTGCAGCAAATGCATTTTCTGGATCCACATTTATATGAACCCAGACAATTCAGCCAGGTAGGAACATTTCTCGGAGAATTCGAAAAGAGACTAGGGGATAATTTTTGGCCCAATGTTGGAGCTCTTCTTGATACACATCTAACACCCCCATTTAAGGCTTCCCGAAATTCAGGGTCAGTGTATATAATAGGCATATTGTTTTTAATAATATTACTGACCACCTTAAATTCGGTACTGTATTGGGTTGAAAATATTACTGGTGAGTCCTTCCTGCAGGTTTTTTTGTCATTATTTTTGTAAGTTTTTACTTTAATTAAGTCTAAATGACTCTTGTTGCTAGCGATGGTTTTAGCTTTTTTGATAGTCCAATCAGGGTAGCCGCGTTGCTTGAGTCTGTTGCCGATGGCAACCATTTCACTCAAAAAATCCTCATCGAGCGATCAATTTCGGCGTGCCCTGATCATTTCCCCCAAGGGTAAATTTTCTGTTTCATGTGAGGGGTGGCAGGAACCAGCATGTAAAATAGAATTAACTGCAGTTTGTTTTCTGTAAGTAGAAATAATAATATTGCCGGTATCGCTGTGACCCCGTAATGTATGATCCAATAAGTTAACAATGTTAAATTCAAAACAAACTGTGAAATAAAGATTGTGTCTATTGGAGTTCATAAAGTCATTGAACTCCTGCATGGATGCCACATCGGACCCCCAAATATATAGGAGGTCATCGATGTAGCGGCCATATCACAGTAGCTGGGAGCTGAAAGGATTTGTGGGGGCGAAGAGGAACCCCCTCTCCACCAACACATATAAATGTTAGCGAGAGAGGGGGGAGAACTTCGCCCCCATTGAAGCTCCTGTAACCTGAGGCCCATTGTGGCGGGCATCTCGTCATTAAACGAACGATTATGTGAATGGGTCGACTCCTTATTACAGCCACTCATACCAAAGATGCCTGGCCACATAAAGGATACCAAGCACCTCCTTGGTATGCTGGATTCTGTGCGATGGCGGCTGGAGTACAGGTGGGTCACAGCAGACGTGACCTCCCTGTACTCAGTCATCCCCCACGGACTAGCTACACGTGCCTTGACATGGTTTTTAGAAACGTATTCATACTATCCAGCCCATCTACGTGAATATATATTGTTGGTCGTTGAGTATCTTGGTCACAACTTTTACATGTTCAACGCAAAGTTTTTCCTGCAGGTTACAGGAGCTTCAATGGGGGCGAAGTTCTCCCCCTCTCTCGCTAACATTTATATGTGTTGGTGGGAGAGGGGGA
The DNA here is from genome assembly GCF_029499605.1 of Hyla sarda. NCBI lineage: Eukaryota > Metazoa > Chordata > Amphibia > Anura > Hylidae > Hyla > Hyla sarda. The sequence goes on along the minus strand of NC_079190.1, from coordinate 253,006,306 downwards.
TCCCCCACAAATCCTTTCAGCTCCCAGCTACTGTGGTATGGCCGCTACATCGATGACCTCCTATTTATTTGGGTGGTCCGATGTGGCGGCCATACAGGAGTTCAATGACTTTATGAACTCCAATAGACACAATCTTTAATTCACAGTTTGCTTTGAATTTAACATTGTTAACTTCTTGGATCTTACATTACGGGGTGACAGCAATACCGGCAATATTATTATTTCTAATTACAGAAAACAAACTGCGGTTAATTCTATTTTACATGCTGGTTCCTGCCACCCCTCACATGTAACAGAAAATGTATCCTTGGCGGAAATGATCAGGGCACGCCGAAATGTCTTGCTCGATGAGGATTTTTTGAGCAAAATGGTTGCCAGCGGCAACAGACTCAAGCAACGCGGCTACCCTGATTGGACTATCCAAAAGCTAAAACCATCGCTAGCAACAAGAGTCATTTAGACTTAATGAAAGTAAAAACTTACAAAAATAATGACAAAAAAACCTGCAGGAAGGACTCACCAGTTGTATTTTCAACTCAATACAGTACCGAATTTAATGCGGTCAGTAATATTATTAAAAACAATGGGGGAGATTTATCAAAACCTGTGCAGAGGAAAACTTGCCCAGTTGCCCATAGCAACCAATCAGATCGCTTCTTTCATTTTTCACAGGCCTTCATAAAAATGAAAGAAGCGATCTGATTGGTTGCTATGGGCAACTGGGCAAGTTTTCCTCTGCACAGGTTTTGATAAATATCCCCCAATATGCCTATTATATACACTGACCCTGAATTTCGGGAAGCCTTAAATGGGGGTGTTAGATGTGTATCAAGAAGAGCTCCAACATTGGGCCAAAAATTATCCCCTAGTCTCTTTTCGAATTCTCCGAGAAATATTCCTACCTGGCTGAATTGTCTGGGTTCATATAAATGTGGATCCAGAAAATGCATTTGCTGCAATTATATGAATAATTCACTATCATTTACATCTACTAGTAACAACAAAATGTTTACTATTAAACAATATGTGAATTGCAACACAGCCGGGGTAGTGTACCTCTTTACGTGCCATGCCTGCAGTGTGCAATATGTGGGATGTACTATCAACCCACTAAAAATTAGGGTACGTAAACATTTATCTGATATTGCACATTTTCAGGCACGGCACGTATCCATGGTCAGCAAACATTGTGCTGAGGTACACAATGGAAATACTTCTACTTTGATGGTACAAGGTATCGAAAGGGTTGAAAAACCTCTCAGAGGTGGTAACATGAGACAAAAAGTCTTGGATCGGGAAATTTACTGGATCCTCACCCTCGATACACGAGTACCGCAAGGTCTGAACAGGAGACTGGATACTATCCTAAATTATTGATTCAGTCATATCATATATAAAAAATGCATTATCTTGAAATATTTTATTAAGTGGATTTCCAGTCGCTGTTCAGTACACTTTTACCTGGAATTCCTTATCTATAGTATTGATGCATGGATTATTTATATAGATTGGATTATTTATATGAAAATATGCATGTACCTATATACCCTGTCTGTTTTTCTTTTTCCTTAATCATGTGCATAACTTTGCTCCAGAATCAACATCCTTTTCTTACATGTACGGAGTGTGCACTTGTTCTTTCTCTCTCTTTTTTTCTCTGTAAAATATTACAGACATCCATTTGAGCAATATGAATGGTATTATATACGCAACAAAATGTGGAGATATAACAATGTGCACACTACTGATACCTACTGTATTTTACATTATCTATTTTTTATACAACAATATTTTTTCTTTTGTTATATGTGAAACAAATAAAGAATTAGCATTTTTTTTAACATTGTTTGTAATTATATGTGCAGGTGTGGAGTGACGTGGAGCGGATCGCGCTCCGCCCAGGACACCCCCACCTGGCATATATAAATTATCTTACCGTCAGTAACCTTTGTATGACTAAGGCCCTACGGGCCGAAACGCGTCACGTTACCTGAGTATCCTAGGGCAACTGAATAAAGAAGCTCCTTTTACACGTGTGTGCGCTGGACATTCTTCCTCTTTTGTATGCATTTGGACTAGCCCTGGTCCTGTCTGTGCGCACTATTTCTTGGGGTGAGCTGGATCTACTTGTCTGTGCTCTACTTAATACTTTGTAAGTCTGAATACGTAGTGACTGTATAGGCCTGACTATCGCCCCTGAGGGCTCCTGAGCAGGTGTAAGGGGAGTGCAAACATATTTAGACTCAGTCCCGGGCTCAATTACTTGAATAGCCAGTCTTTTAAAAGCGGGGAAGGACAGACTGGGGTTCTGAACTGCTAGCATTCTCAACTGGGCTTTGTCCCACTTATTATGTGCCCCATCAATAAACCTGTTCATTTACAATTTGTTGCCCTGCTCGGGAGTGATAGTTTTTGAACAGTCTCTAGGACATTTTGCAAAGCTACTGCATAAGCTCTCAGAGTCTCACCTGGCTTCTGCCATCTCTCAATCGGAGACATACCTCTGATGGAGAATGTAACTCAAATGCCTGGTACAACCCTTCAAAGATCTGCTCTACCGTTGACTTCTTGGAGGCGGGCCATGTGCGGACTTCCTCACGTGCTCGTCCCTGTAGTTGTCCTGTGAGCAGCTGCACCTGTTGATTAGGAGGGAGAAAGTAAAAAAACAAACAAACTCTGGATCTTCTCTTCTTGAAATCCCTCAGGGGGAAGGGGTCTCCATTGTAGGTAGGGAGGACAGGATTCCCCAAAAATACTGTTGCTGACATCTTGTAGACTTTTTGAGTATGCCGTCACTTTAAGATGATTTGAGTGTGCCATCACTTGAGTGCGCTGTCTCTTTAAGATGCTTGGCAATGACTACAGCGGTTTAACTCTTGAATAGCAGGAACCCTCTTGGCAGCGTTCCCCCCCCCCCCCACTATGCAGCAAGTTCCCGTTGACTTCGTTGGGCACTGAGGGGTTAATACTAACTGTCACTGGTGCTGGACACTTGTGACAGAGGATCGTTGGTTTGTGCAGAGTCTGCGCTGCAGTGGGTGCTTGTCGGTAAATTACTGAGCTGGACGCAACACCCGGAAATCGTGCGCAGCTGCGTCCAGGGATCTTCTTGCTTTAATCCCCTCAGCAACGGGCTCTGGTTCCATCTTGAGACTCCCGGTGCGCATGGATCACTGTGACTGCTCTCTTCCAGCGCTTCCGGTAGACTGAAGAGGTAGGGCTCTACCTTTTATTTCTCTCTCCAACAAGATGGCCACCGGCCGGAAGGATGTAGTCAGTGGGGCCTGGGACCGGAAGCGACTCAGCGGTGCATCCTCTTCATTCGCCCTCCTGGCAACAAGGGCCAGACCTTTCAAGATCCACTTTGGGCTGGACACTACAACATGATCTCCACACCCGGGGGTGGGACGCTGGCTCTGGCGGGAACCTTTGTCACGCTTCTTGACCATCAAGTTAACCCTTGAAGGTACAGTAGACATTTTTGCGCGCAACATGGCCTCTGTTCTAATCTTGCACATAGTCCAACTTTTGCAGACTTCTTTACATTAAACAGCACAGTTTTCTTCACCTCCCCCCTTACATTTTCAGCGCCAGTATAACAACAAATTTCAATGACAAAGTCACGTACACTTTTGTGGCGCACACTCTTTGGCATCTGCATGCGATTTTTCACCTGGAGACAATTCAGACTGGGGGGAAGGACTTGCAGCATTTTGCTTATGGCACACACCCGTATATTGTTAATGGGTGGCCTGACTTGACTTGGTGGTTAAATGGTTAAGGCACACACCCGTATCCTGTTCGTGATGCCAAGATTGTGGTGACTCACGGTGGTGTAGAGGTGTAGATGGAGGGGACAAGATGGTATTAACCGAAGGAGCAAAGTGTTGTTAAACCCTAATGTTCGTGATGCATGAGTGGTTTTTGGGTACCTGAACCACACAAATTATATCTCCGCTATACCAATGGCTAGGCAGTGAAAGGAGAATCCACAACCAAGTTATGATTTAACTGCGGTTTTACTGAGTTAAGACAGGTGTTATCTTCACAGCTAGGCCAGAATCCCAGAGAGGTGGCAAGGAACACAGAAGTACCTCACAGCTTGCTGGGACCAATTAGACTTTTAATAGACTTTAGTATCTTGACTTTAGGCTGGACTTGACTATAGGTAGTAGTGACAGCAGACATAGACTTGACTTACTGGAATGCCTGTAGATTTGAGGCCTTCCAGGTTCTGGACACTAGCACTGAGGTCTCTGGTGTTTGCTGGTCTCAGTAAAGTGATGGAAGAGAGAGAATTGTGATGGCCACCCCTTATATAAAGGGGGGCTGAGCCAAAGCCCATTGGTAAAACTGCAGGTCATGTGTTAAACTGGTGCCCTCTGGGTAATGTGATAACATAAACATAACATGTTACATTTCACAGGTCCTTTAGACATTTACTGGAGTCCTGCAAAAGTCCTTTATACTGACTATACATTGACATACTGACTATAATCCTATTACATTAAATAACACTATAATAACAGCAGGGGAGACACTGAAGGAGAACCCCCAGTTCACCAAGGGACTCAACCTGACAGGGCCTAAGTGTAGTACAGGACCATGTCCTGTACTGGGACATCACACATGGCTTGCTACTTGCAGTTACTTAGTAACTTAGTAAAATATACTTGGCAGTTGTAGGTATGCTAGAGGGGAGTTATTTAAAGTCTGTGGCTGATGCAGATGGACAAGAAGTTGCCATTGTTTTCCAAAACCTTGATTTGCAAAGAACTTTTAGGACTTTTTGCTGATTTGCACCAGGCAGCCTCAGGTTTTGTCTGAATTTATCAAGATGCATGTGCATGATTGTACCATTGAGTCCAGTTACTTAAAGCATACCTGTCATATGACAGAAAAAAAATAATGCTTATATGTTACTCACTAGGTCATGCAGATGCTTTACATGTCTTTTTATGTGTCTTGCTTTTTTTATTTGGCTCACAAAGCCCTCTGTTCTGCTACTCACTAAATCTGACATCCACTACTCAGGAAAGGCAATGTCCGAGGCAAGCATGCCCTCACTCACCATGTATTCACTTTCTCCCTGAGTCTGCTGTGTTGGGTAACTCCCTCCTCTCTGTTTTCATTCTGCAGTCTAATATTCACTTTTTAGACTTTATCGCAGCCTGTGCCTAAGCAGAGACAAATATGATGCTGCAGCTGGACAGGATTTTGTTCTCCTTGTTATGGGGACCCCTAGTGGTCTTTTTCATAAGTCATGATTTCTATAAAATGAGCTTTGTTCTTACAGTGCCCAATTAAGAATGGTGCATCAAATGTCGATGTTAGTCAATTCCCCCCATTGAGTCAGAAAAGTGTAAGTTTTCTAATGAGGAAACCTGTTTTATCTTTACAGCCAACTCTATCTCCCTCACACCGTGTAGGAAGTTCCTCTGGGTGTAGTAGGTGATGTTATAGAAGGTATAGTGGATGGCTAATAGAGTTGACTGAATTCAGGAAGTCCATTAAAGCAGTGATCCCCAACCCAGTCCTCAAGCCCAACAACATTCTTAGTTTTTTCTAGGGATGTCCCGATACCATTTTTTTAAGGCCGAGTACGAGTACCGATACTTTAATTCTAGTACTGGCTGATACCAAGTACGAGTACTTTTATTTTAAAGGGAATATGACACCAGGGTGATGCGGTTTCTGGCACTGCTTACCGTGCTGATACGTGGGTTCTTGCTGTGTGCAATGGAGGCGGCTGCTGTAGCATCAGCCAAGATTTCTCTCCATTCCATTGGACAGAACAGGGAATTTGCATTGGCTGCGAGACCATTGTCTCTGGAACGATTGCGCTGATGATCACATGGTGAGCAGCGGTAGAAACCGGGTCACCTGCACTATCTATCTATAAATTCAAGTTAGTGCAGGTGACTCAGCTGTAAGATTGCCTTTAATAGTAGGTAGTATCCCCTTGTAGGTTGTATAGATAGTTGCAGACATTAGTAGCAGCCCCCCTCTAGACCGCAGCCCCACCCCTGTAGACCGCAGCCCTCCCTTGTAGTCAGCGCTGCCCCCCTTGTAGATAGCAACCCCCTCTTGTCCCCCTTGTAGACAGCGCCCCCCAATGTCCCCCTTGTAGACAACAGTCCCCCCCTTGTAGACAGTGCTCCCTCTTGTCCCACTTACATACAGCAAGCCCCCCCTTGTAGACAGTGGGCCCCCTCCTTGTAGACAGGGACCCACCCTTGTAGACAGCAGCCCACACTCTTCTTGTAGACAGTGCTCACTTGCGGCTGTCCTCGGGTGTTGCCGCTCCACTGTCTCGTTCTCCCGATCGCTTCATGGTGTCCTATGGGGGAGCAGGTGACATACACGTCACTGCTTCCTCCGTAGCATTACGCTGGGCGCAGGGGAGGAGTGATGTGTGTGTCACATGCTTCTCCATAGGACGCCATGATGTGATCGGGAGAATTGGACAGCGGAGCGGGGCTGCACAGCAGCAGGTATCGGACATGGTATCGGGGACATTAAACGAGTCCCCGATACCATGCAAATGCCAAGTATCAGCACAGATAACGATACTAGTATAATATCTGTATCGGGACATCCCTAGTTTTTTCCATTGACACCATTGAAACAGAACAGGGAAAATTTCTAATCTTGGACTGTTGGTGGGCATTGAGGCAACAGGGCAGACAGTTTGCATCAAAAGCAACAAATGAAAAATCACAGCTATGTAATAAAATACATTTATTTACCAATATATGTTTATTTTAAATAGGTGTTATTATTGTATGACTCCTCTAACCCAGTTTTTTAAAAATATTTTATAACTCTGTTAACAGTTGCAGAGCTAACAGTTTTCTCTTTTTATGGGTTTTTATAAGCAACACAAATTCTGTGGCAGGACAGGCTTCACCTAAATTGGCTGATGGCTACTGCCCAGACCATTTATGTCATTATGGATCAAAGGGAGACCTCTACCAAAGCATGCCTTCCTTAACAGATTTGATGCAGAGCTGCATCAGCCACTGTGATGTTGCTCTGGCGTTAGGCCACTATCGTATTTAGGAATGACTTTCTGACCACTCGCAGCAGTAAAATGTTAAATTATGTTCTAAGGATGATGCCTAAAATCCTACATTTTATTAAAACAGAGGAATCCCAAATATGAATTCCAGAGGTGAAATGTGGAGCCTACTTCTTGCACCACAATTATTTATGGTGCGTGGGAACAGCTGATACTCTTAAACACAATATAAACACATACACATGGCTTAACTGTTTAATTTGTAAATACTTTGTTTATTATATCATTAATGGCTGAGGTTGGTAAAATATGCTTTGCTAGGATTTTTCCAAATACTGTAACACATATCTGAATGATATGTCAATTCTATGATACTGCAGTAAATCTAATCCCCTGTGCCGCTTAACAGCTCTTGTAATAACATTAATGTCTCAAAGTTCTGGGCTCCTAACTAAATGTCAGATCTAATTATCAGAGTCCCTGAGACCGGCCTGGAGAGATATACACCCTCCTTTCAGCCTCCGGAGCTGGCAGGGCGGATTCAACTCCTCTTAGAAGCAGCAGATTGCATTAAAATCCCCAACTGTGATCAGGCGTAACAGCAGTCTGTTTGTCTTACATTTCCAACATATTACATTCAGCTCATATGCATAGCAAAAACACCCCATCTTCCTCCATTCTTGCATGTGTCACATTCACACCACCAAAGCAATATATATATGACACACAATTATTTGACTGTTTGGATTTGTTACATGAGGATACCGTAGTCCCTGCAGATGTCGCATGTTTTATCGCATCTTGGTGGAAGATAGGTTACATTACTGTGAAATGAATGAAGGCAGCAAGACCTGTTCTTATATATTAAGGCAAAGGCAAGACACAGCTAGAGGTCACATCTGGCATTCATAATGAAATACTTTAGCATTGTGCAATGATTATGATGTATCTGAGTTTACACAGCTGAGTGATCCGTGGCTGGACCAGTCAATCACACTTTAACCTTCTGAGGGAAAATACTTTATCACAGCGGTGGCTGGCTACCTGCCTTTTCACAACCACAGCAGTCACCAATAATAAAGAGTTAAACAACCTATCCAAAGCTCACATTTGTGATGCAGATCTCTCTGTCTTCCCAGTTCATAGGTTGTATAGTGAAGATGCACATATTACGATTAGATCAACTAAGTCCCTAAGGACCACGCTAAACTAAAGACACCCTTAATAAATCAGATAAAACTCAGCTCTTATTGACACTAAAGTTAAAATGTTATGTAACAGTGCTCTTAGGTACCATTTGTGACAGTGTTTCAAAATTCCGTGCACTAACTCATGTGATTACTTTTTGTATTTTATCCCATTAAGGACATAACATTTTTCCGTTCTTGCACATTCGTATTTTCCTCCTTACCTTTTAAAAATCATAACCCTTTTCATTTTGAACCTAAAAATCCATATGATGACTTATTTTTTGCACCACCAATTCTACTTTATAATGACCTCAGTCATTTTACCCAAAAATCTACGGCAAAATAAAAAATAAAAAAATAAAATCATTGTACAACAAAATTGAAGAAAAACTATCATTTTGAAACTTTTGGGGGCTTTCTTTTCAACGCAGTAAATTTTTCTGTGAAAATGACACCTTATCTTTATTCTGTAGGTCCATACAATTAAAATGATACCCTACCTATATAAGTTTGAATTTTTCTTACTTCTGTCAAATATCATAACTACATGCACAAAAATGAGTATGTTTAAAATTGTCATCTTCTTACCCCTATAACTTTTGTTTTACCGCATGCAGGGCAGTATAAGGGGTTAATTTAAGTTTTTATCGGTACCATTGTTGTATTGATCAGACTTTTTAATTGCTTTTTATAATTTTTTTTTATGGTATAAAAAAGTGACCAAAAATAATCTATTTTGGACGAAATTTTTTGGCGCGTAAGCCATTGACTGTGCGGTTTAATCCCTTAACGAAAATGGACGTAAATGTACGTTATAATGCTGTGGTACTTAACGCACCATGATGTACATTTATGTGCTGCCATGACAGCGAGCGCAGGACTGGTGCTCACGTCATGCGTGGCAGGTCGCGGCTGCTATCAGTAGCCAGGGACCCGCCGGTAATGGCGGACATCCGCGATCACGTGGATGTCCGCCATTAACCCTTCAGATGCCGTGATCAATACAGATCATGGCATCTGCGGTAGTGCAGTACTTTGAATTGATGATCGGATCGCCCGCAGCGCTGCAACGGGGATCTGATCATCCAGCATGGCAGCCGGAGGTCCCCTCACCTGGCTCCGGCCGTCTCCTGGGGTCTTCTGCTCTGGTCTGAGATCGAGCAGACCAGAGCAGAAGATCACCGATAACACTGATCAGTGCTATGCTCTATGGATAGCACTGAACAGTATTAGCAATCAAATGATTGCTATAAATAGTCCCCTATGGGGAATATTAAGGTGCTAAAAAAAAATAAAAAAAATGTGAAAAATCCCCTCCCCCAATAAAAAAGTAAGACGTCCAATTTTCCCATTTTACCCCCCAAAAAGCGTAAAAAAATAATTAATACACATATTTGGTATCGCTGTGTGCATAAAAGTCTGAACTATAAAAATATATTTTTCATTATCCCGTATGGTGAACGGTGTAAACATAAAAAAAAATCAAAATTTCCAAAATTGCTTCTTTTTTGTCACATTTTATTAAAAAGAATTAATAAAAAATTTATAAAAAGTAAAACCTAAGCAAAAGTGGTACTGATAAAAACTAGAGATCATGGTGGTGGTCAAAATAGGGCAATTTCAAACATACAAATTTTTTTGAAATGGCTTGAGATTTTTTTTAAGCAGTATAATTATCGGGGATAGGGGATAAGATGTCTGATCACGGGGGGGCTTGCCGCTGGGACCACCCGCAATCTCCCTGCAGCAGCCTGCATTCTATGCATAGCTGCGTCTGCAGTTTCGGAAACTGCCGGGTTTCCGAGACTGGGACGTGACATCACGCCACGCCCCCTCCATTCATGTCTATGGGAGGGGGTGTTGCAGCCGTTACGCCCCCTCCCATAGAAATGAAAGGAGGGGGCATGGCATGATGTCACATCCCTGTCTTGGAAGCCCGGCGGTTTCCAAAACTGCAGACGCAGCTACGCATAGAATGTGGGCTGCTGCAGGGAGATCGTGGGGGGGGGGGGGGTCCCGCGATCAGACATCTTATCTCCTATCCTTTTGATAGGGGATAAGATGTTTTTGCCCAGAATACCCCTTTAAGGTCAAAATGGGCCTGGTCCTTAAGGGGTTAATTAATTATATATTTTTATTGTTTGGAGATTTAAGCACACGGCGATACCCTATATGCTTATTTTTATTTACATGTTGTTTTTTTAAATGGGGAGGGGTTAAATAATTTTTATAAACTTTTTTTTCACTTTTTTTTTTGCAATGTTATAGCCCTCATAGGGGACTATAACATGCATTATACAGATTGCAGGCACTGATGAATGCATTGCTATAGCATTGATCAGTGCTATCGCCGCTTGACTGCTCCTGCCTAGATCTCAGGCACGGAACGCGTTTTACTGCGGTGGTGCCGATCAGCCCAACTGAGCTGCCGGGAAGCTTTCACTTTAGATGCGGTGATAAACTGTTGCGGGTATGATGCGAGCTCAGCTCCTGAGCTCGCTTCATAACCCTGCCGAGCCGCAGCGCCATTTAGAAACTGCGTTTTGCGGCAAGGGGTTAATCTCTATCTGAGATTCACTGTATAATGGTATCATCAAGTGCAAGCTATTCTTTAGCATAGATCTATGCTTTTTCCCTTGTTTGGGAATAACTGCACTTGAATATGTCAAGTTCTTGTGATTTCACATGAGGTGCCGATGCATCACAAGAGGTTGACATATTCAAATGCAGCTATTCCCAAACAAGGGAAAAAGCAGAGATCTATGCTAAAGAATAGCTTGCACTTGATGATACCGTTGTACAGTGAATCTCAGATAGAGATTAAAATACAAAACGTGATCACATGAGTTGGTGCACGGAATTTTACAAACACTTTGTCACGAATGGTACCTAACAGCACTGTTTTATATAACATATTAACTTTAGTGCCAATAAAAGCAAAGTTATATCTTATTTATTAAGGGTGTCTTTAGTTTAGGGCGGTCCTTAGGGACTAGTCTCTAAAATAGTGTGGATTTTCAAGTTGCCTTGAGATCCCTATGGGAGTTCTTTGGTACACATTAGTGTTGCTCGCGAATATTCGCAATGCAAATTTTATTCACGAATATCGCATATTCGCGAATTCACGAATATTCGCGAATATAGCACTATATATTCGTAATTACGAATATTGTTTTTTTTTTTTTTGTATTTTTTTTTTTTCACAGTAAACATCACAGTGATCATCCCTCTCTGCTTCCAGCTTGTGTGGTGTTTGCATATGCTAATTTTCGCCTTAGCGAATTATCGCTTATGCTAATTTTGGTTTATGCTAATTTCCGCATATGCTAATTTTCGCATATGCGAAAATAAACCGCAAATATTACGAATATGCGAATTTAGCGAATATATGACGAATATTCCACCATATATTCGCGAAATATCGTGAATTCAAATATGGTCTATGCCGCTCAACACTAGTACACATTACGATTAGGACTTGTCACTTATCACTATTCCCCCATCTTGTTAGTAAACGTCTGATGACACATTCTTGTCACACAGCATAAAAATATAGTTATTTGTGGGACATCCCCTCTAAAGTGCTCCTTGAGTGAGCCACTTAATTATCTATTATACTTTTGTTAGACGTCACAAAACATTTTTAAGTGGAATAAAAGATGTGTGTGTTTTGTTGGTTCCTTATTAGAATGTCCTTACTAGAGTGTTGATGGACACAGATGCTCAGTAGCTAAGTTTCACTCTACGTATATTTTTCTATACAGTTGTCTTGGTAATTCCTACCATTGTACAGACAACCAATAAGAATCATTGTATGAGAAGCTATTTCTTCCCACCAGCACTGAACACAGTACATTGATATCCTGAGAAAGGAATACTAGGGGATGCCAAAGAAAGTATTGACAGCAATTACTAGACACGAGTATTATTTTTAATGATTCCAATTAAAAATTGCTGTATTTTGGGCAATCTAAAAACATTATATTTTATTGTTGGGCATCCAATTTAATTACCTCCTCTTATCTCTACAGGCATTTAAGTCAATGGGTAGCAGTGGAAAATCGGCAAGCGAAAATTCAGCTGCGGGAAAACTGCAGCGGTTTATTTATGTGTGAGCATACCCTTAATCATCATCCAAACTGTTCATCATGTCGAAGGGACAAGGGCAACTTTAGGTTAGACAGTGGTGTTTTATATTTATACATGTTTAAAAGTTTAAAGAGGTAAGACTATTACAAACAAGGCGGCTGGAGACTGGTCGTGGGACCCCTGTTCTTGATATAAGTGCAGGTCTCAGAGGTGAGGCCTATATCTATTAGACATTTATGGCATATTCTATGTTTTATTTTTTATATTTTTTTTTAAATACACTGACACTGTCCCTTATTACACATACTGTAAATGTCAAGATTCACTAGCCTGAGGCCAATGTCAAAGAAATAGAGAAATACTCACCCAAGTGGCCCTGATCAAAAGTGAACATACCTTTGAATGCTTGGCCTTGTTACAGACACACAAGGTGGCACATAGGGGTTAAAGCAGTAGTTAAAGGTTAACTTTTCGCACCTGTTGCATTTAAAATTGCAATTAGTGCTGTGCATAAATAGTCAATAAGTTTGTTAGCTCTCAAGTGGATGCACTGAGCAGGCTAGATACTGAGCCATGGGGACCAGAAAATAACTGTCAAAAGATCTGACTAACAAAGAAATGTAATTTTATAAAGGTAGAAAAGGATATAAAAAATATCCAAAGCCTTGAGAATGCAGTCAGTATTGTTCAATCACAATAAGTGGAAAATGTTTTTATCTCTTGATACCAAGCCACGGTCAGGTACAGAAAGAAAGATACCAGCCACAACTGCCAGAAGGATTGTTGAGGACACAAAGTAAAACTCATAGGTATCCTTAGGAGAAATAAAGGCTACTCTGGAAAAAGACGGCGTGGTTGTTCTAAGGATTACAATTAAACAATACTTTAACAAAAATTAGCTGCATTGCATGATTGAGTTGCCAGAAAAAAAAGCCCAATAAAAAAATATGCCCAACAACATCTAGACATGCCTCACGGCTTGAGGAACATTGTAATTTGAAATGACAAGACCAAAGTAGAGTTTTATGATCACAATCATAAGTGATATTTTCAGAGAGGGGTTAACAAGGTATGTAGTGAACATGACTACCATCCCCACTATGAAGCGTGGAGGTGGGCTACTGATGTTTTTTGGGGGTGTGAGATCTAAAGGCATGGATAATCTTGTGTAAATTGATGGCAAGTTGATGTCCTCAGAAAATACTGGCACACAACTAATGAACTTATTATAGTGCCACCTATTGTTTGTGCATTCTCCTTGTACTACAGTCTCTTTACCAAATATAGTAAAGTGTGTTTCTAGCATCTCTGCTTGTCAGATAAGATTCAAAACAAAAGCAATAACATTCTACTTCTCTGACAAGCAGAAGGGATACTGCATAATCGCTTTTTCAGTGAGGGCAAAAGGATGGACATGCCATAGAATACAAGGGAAGGAGTACTTTGTATGCAGTTCAGGCTTCATCAGTACAGGACCACACTGAAAGGGACAAAGATTGGCATTTGGTATAACATCCGCACTCTAGGTACGGTGCAAAGAAACCGTAATGAAAAAGTAATAAAATAAAAAATGTATTGCTATCCGACAGCAGCTGAATAGTTGCTTATACCAAGAGATGCACAAACTCCTGTCTTTGACTTTCTCCTGTACTGAATTAATACAAAACAAATCCCTCACTTCCCTAAAAAAAAGTTAATCAGATGTGGACAAATACATTTGATTTGGAAAATCAGGAATGAATGTGTTTCGAATCATGTTGCTTATCTCTAGTTATAGACCATTCAGCCAATATAGCACATATCGTAGAGCCAACATATATTGCACACTTTTAGGACAGAGAGAAAAATGAGTCATTATACCTGAAACCCTGCAAGCAGGTGCACACACACAGGGGGAGTATATGTTCCTTGTATTTCCAGTCCCGGCAGAAGAAAAACATGAATTGAATGCTAAAATAATTTCTGCAACTACTAGAGGGAGCTCACTGCATATAAATTTATTATTGCGTCCAATGGAAGCAGCTCAAATCTCTAGGCAATAAGCGCCCTGGTTTGAAGGCAGATAGAATTTTATTATGTTTCTCTAGGACTGTATAAAGGGAGGCAGGGAGTTTTAAATAGAATTATATTATAGGCACACACTACTGCTGCACACACTACTGCTCTAGACCATCACCATTCATCCCATCACCATCGTAAACTATATAGCAATGGCCAGATAGGGTAATTGAGCCATACCTTCACAGTAGGCCACCAGATGTTAGTTATTAAAGGGGTATTCAGGCCTTATACATTTTATCCCCTATCCAAAGTATAGGGGATAAGATGTGTGATCACAGGGGCCCTGCTGCTGGGACCCCACGATCTCGGTGCAGCCCCCGGCATTCTGTGCATAGACATGAATAGAGGGGTGTGGAGTGACGTCACGAGGGGGCATGGCCGTGATGTCATGTCTTGGTGGCAGTGGCGGGACCCCCGCGATCAGACGTCTTATGCCATATCCTTTGGATAGGGGATAAGATATCTAGGGGCGGAGTACCCCTTTAATGTTGTTCATCCATAACCATTCTCAATTAGGTGTACCATTGGCTGATGCCTGTTGGAATAACCATTCCTAGCCCAGTGGTTCCACTGTTCCTCTCCTGTTTTCTTTAATCCTACAATGCATTGATTAGAGCCTATATGCAATATATAGATAATCCTAATTCATTCTATATAAAAGTGTTCATCATCAAATGAAGTTCTTAAGAATGTCATCTGCTTTAGCTCATTATGTATAACAGCTATTGACACCAAAAACGTAGTCTAAAACCTAAAATCATGAAAAGTAAATACAATTGATGTTTGGTTAATGATGGTCTAAGACAAAAAAATTTCATCCACCTAAGTTCTCACCCCAATAAACACATATTGGTCACAAGTGGAGTTAGTAAATGTAGTATCTCCAATTCGTGATGTCCCTGCCAGGTGTGTGCTACTCTACCCATAAGCTATTTTAGGTGGCTGTCTCCTAAACACAAAAAGAGTATGCAAGTGTCTATAACCTGAAGACTAGATTTTTATTAGGCAAAGGAAAGCCTATGCCATTACTCTCATAATTGTACCCACTTATGTATTGTATGTATAACCAATGACAATTTCTGCATAACAATACATGCATAACAAAAGTACAAATAACAAAAGACTCAAAAACCAAATCTGAGTGTTTTTGTTTATGTTTTCATTTGTTTTCCAATATATAACCAGCTCTTGTATGCTATGCTGTTGCAGTGCAAAAACACAATGAACAGCCAGAATGTGTCTCCATCAGCCAGTTCTTTATGAAGGTCCCACCAGCAACACACCGGACTAAACCTCCTTCAATCCTCTCTGACACATCCAGTTCAACTTCCACCACATTCAAAAGTTTCAACTGACATATTAGGCAGTCATGTGAAATGCTTGTTTCCATAAAAGTTTTATCTTTTCTTAACGGCCAGCCAAATATTGTTCATTTAAAGGGAACCAATCACATAGGTTCGGTATCCTCCACTAAGAGCAGCATATCATAGGGACAGACAAGCTGTGTTGAGCAGTCTGCCATTAACACCATGGTATAGTGTTGGTTAGGAGAACCAACACTCAAAAGCACACAGCATGTACCCAGAAAATAGTACCCAGATAATAGCAGTATTGAGATCCGGAGCGGCAGATTGGCTTGGCAGACATACTGAGGGTGCAATGCCCAAACCAACAGATTAAAAAACAGATGTACTATACTTGTACTTTACTCTTATGGCTGCATGTTTTTGAGTGTAGGTTCTCCTAACCTAAAGCACATAGCAGAGTAAGGGAGAGACAAATGTAAACAGTGTTCCTGTCCCTATGACATACTGTCCTCAGTAAGATTAGCAGAACCTATGTGACAGGTTCCAAATCTCCTTAAAGGGGTACTCCCCTGGAAAAAAATTTTTAAACAACTGGTGCCAGAATGTTAAACAGATTTGTAAAATACTTCAATTTAATAATCTTATTCTTCCAGTACTTATCAGCTGCTGTATGCTCCAGAGGAAGTTCTTTTCTTTTAAAATGTCCTTTCTGTCTGACCACAGTGCTCTCTGCTGACACCTCTGTCCATGTCAGGAACTGTCCGGAGCAGGATAAGTTTGCTATGGGGATTTGCTCCTAGTCAGGACATGGACAGAGGTGTCAGCAGAGAGCACTGTGGTCAGACAGAAAAGAAATTCAAAAAGTAGAGAACTTTCTGTAGAACATACAGTAAATAAGTAATTTACAAATCTGTTTAACTTTCTGGCACCAATTGATTTTAAAAAATGGTTTCCAATTGAGTACCTCTTTAAACAATCAGTCAATAGCTAGTTCACTTACAAGATAGGTTACACACATTTCATACCATTCCATCAGATAACTTTAACATTTCTATTAAATGGAGAAATGATGGCTTTTCAATAAATTCTGAGAAAAGGCCCAGCTTTGGTCGCACTGCACCTAAATGGAGGCCGTGCCCCAAGCAGGACTTCAGCTGAAGTAGTGACTGCATATACGATCATATATATATATACTTTTCACATTACATTTAGGAGTCTAGAAACCTGGATCCATCAGTGGTAAGTGAGTAGTGGTCAGTTCCCTAAAGAATATGCAGTTTGCTGTGGATTTTCACCTTCGTGTACGGTAGAAATTGTTTTATTAAAATTTTATGACATCATAACATTTTTTCTACCGTATACGTTGAACAAATAAGTGAAGACTCCTAAATGTAATGTGAAAAGTAAATATATCATCGTATATACAGTCACTACTTCAGCTGAAGTCCTGCTTAGGGCAGGGCCTCCATTTAGGTGCAGTGCTGCCAAAGCTGGGCCTTTTCTCAAAACAATTGTTTAAAAAAAAATAAAAAAAAAATTGGGAACTAAAATGCAGATTGTATTTTCAACTGAGATTTATCTTTTTCAGTCAGCCTTATGTTTGTTATCCTGTGGTTACTGCAATAAATAATACCTTTTATGTTTGAAGAATGATTTATAGTGCTTAACACATCAAACGTATCTCCGCAGTATTGGGAGAAGAAAACTAAAAACATATTTTTTTGGAGAAACAACAAAGAAGAACCTGATTTGGAGAAAAAAAGTTGTGACATTAAGTAAGGGAATAAGAAAGTACCTTTTAATACAGTTTCTTCTGTGTACATACCTGCTTCTCTCTCCATCAAAGAACACCCATTGCTCAGAGGTTCTCCACCATTTCAGCTAATATCTTTGAAGTCCATCTTGCTCTTGTTGGGAAACATTGAATTCCTAGTAGTGACGCTTTATGTTTTATTAGACAAATAATATAATAGAGTTCATGCCTACAGCAGGCAGGTTGTAACAAATTTACATTTGTCACAAAAATTGGGGTTTTCTGGCTTCTAAAATCTATGTTGTGCAGTCAAACAAGTTGCTGCATAAAAAAATAAAGGTTAAAAGAGGACTTATGACCAACCACCAAGAAATGACATTGCATTGCTTCATTAAATGGCTTATGGTGCTCTGATCACACACCTTTTTACAGTTTCGTAATACTCTCTTCCTTTCCTGAGATATGAGGTTTTCTGATTTGTCTGACAATTCAAGGAATCAGTCAGATAGGCGTGAACTTATTTTTAATAATGGGAGTGACTCACCATTGGGTTATGAGGGGGATTATACAGTCAGTAGGTGTATAATAGGTGTACATGCTCCTCAATGTACAATATTTACAGCCCTGAATGTACAATCCTGCCCATCACTGTTACTCCACTAATAATCATTTTAAAATCTAATTGGGGGGGGGGGGGGGGGGGGGGGTTGGCCACAGGTCCTCTATAACAGGGGCACTGTGGTTTGGTGCCAAAAGCTATGTTGAGGTTCTTGACAATGAACTAGGATCTAGACATGCTGGAAAATGACCTGTAAAAAGGTAAGTCTGTGGACAGACAGTGGTTTACTTAAATGGGCACTGTGAGATACAAAAACTTTTATATGTTGTACATCTTGGTAAAACATTAACCTTTCTCTCCTGTCTGATAGTACTCCTCTGTGCTCTCTCCTGTCTGATAGTACTCCTCTGTCCTCTCTCCTGTCTGATAGTACTCCCCTGTGCTCTCTCCTGTCTGATAGTACTCCTCTGTGCTCTCTCCTGTCTGATAGTACTCCTCTGTGCTCTCTCCTGTATGATAGCATTCCACTGTTCGCTCCTGTCTGATAGTACTCCTCTGTGCTCTCTACTGTCTGATAGTACTCCTCTGTGTTCTCTCCTGTCTGATAGTACTCCTCTGTTCTCTCTCCTGTCTGATAGTACTCCTCTGTGCTCTCTCCTGTCTGATAGTACTCCTCTGTGCTTTCTCCTGTCTGATAGTACTCCTCTGTGTTCTCTCCTGTCTGATAGTACTCCTCTGTGCTCTCTACTGTCTGATAGTACTCCTCTGTGCTTTCTCCTGTCTGATAATACTCCTCTGTGTTCTCTCCTGTCTGATAGTACTCCTCTGTTCTCTCTCCTGTCTGATAGTACTCCTCTGTGCTCTCTCCTGTCTGATAGCACTCCCCTGTGCTCTCTCCTGTCTGATAGTACTCCTCTGTGCTCTCTCCTGTCTGATAGTACTCCTCTGTGCTCTCTCCTGTCTGATAGCACTCCTCTGTGCTCTCTCCTGTCTGATAGTACTCCTCTGTGCTACCTACTGTCTGATAGTACTCCTCTGTGCTCTCTCTTGTCTGATAGTACTCCTCTGTGTTCTCTCCTGTCTGATAGTACTCCTCTGTTCTCTCTCCTGTCTGATAGCACTCCTCTGTGCTCTCTCCTGTCTGATAGAACTCCTCTGTGCTCTATCCTGTCTGATAGTACTCCTCTGTGCTCTCTGCTGTCTGATAGTACTCCTTTGTTCTCTCTCCTGTCTGATAGCACACTTTTGTTCTCTTTCCTGTCTGACAGTACTCCTGTGTGCTCTCTCCTGTCTGATAGTACTTCTCTGTGCTCTATCCTGTCTGATAGCACTCCTCTGTGCTCTCTCCTGTCTGATAGCACTCCTCTGTGCTCTTTCCTGTCTGATAGGAGTCCTCTGCACTCTATCCTGTCTGATAGGACTCCCCTGTGCTCTCTCCTGTCTTATAGCACTCCTCTGAGCTCTTTCCTGTCTGCTAGGAGTCCTCTGCGCTCTATCCTGTCTTATAGTACTCCTCTGTGCTCTCTCCTGTCTGAAAGGACTCCTCTGTGCTCTATCCTGTCTTATAGCACTCCTCTGTGCTTTCTCCTGTCTGATAGCACTCCTCTGCACTCTTTCCTGTCTGATAGCACTCCTCTGTGCTCTCTCCTGTCTGATAGTACTCCTCTGTGCTCTCTTCTGATAGCACTCCTTTGTGCTCTCTCCTTTCTGATAGCCCTCCTCTGTGCTCTCTCCTGTGTGATTGTACTCCTCTGTGCTCCCTGCTGTCTGATAGTACTCCACTGTGCTCTCTCCTGTCTGATAGTACTCCTCTGCACTCTTTGCTGTCTGATAGCACTCCTCTGTGCTCTCTCCTGTCTGATAGTACTCCTCTGTGCTCTCTTCTGATAGTACTCCTTTGTGCTCTCTCCTGTGTGATTGTACTCCTCTGTGCTCTCTGCTGTCTGATAGTACTCCGCTCTGCTCTCTCCTGTCTGATAGCCCTCCTCTGTGCTCTCTCCTGTGTCATTGTACTCCTCTGTGCTCTCTGCTGTCTGATAGTACTCATCTGTGCTCTCTCCTGTCTGATAGCCCTCCTCTGTGCTCTCTCCTTTGTGATAGTACTCCTCTGTGCTCTCTGCTGTCTGATAGTACTCCTCTGTACTCCCTCCTGTCTGATAGTACTCCTCTGTGCTCTCTCCGGTCTGATAGCACTCCTCTGTGCTCTCTCCTGTGTGATAGTATTCCTCTGTGCTCTCTCCTGATAGTACTCCTCTGTGCTATCTCCTGTCTAATAGCACTCCTCTGTGCTCTCTGCTGTCTGATAGTACTCCTCTCTGCTCTCTCCTGTCTGATAGCACTCCTCTGTGCTCTCTCCTGTGTGATAGTACTCCTCTGTGCTATCTCCTGTCTGATAGCACTCCTCTGTGCTCTCTCCTGTCTGATAGCACTCCTCTGTGCTCTCTGCTGTCTGATAGTACTCCTCTCTGCTCTCTCCTGTCTGACAGTACTCCTCTGTGCTCTCTCCTCTATTGTCTGATAGCCCTCCTCTGTGCTCTCTCCTGTGTGATACTACTCCTCTGTGCTCTCTGCTGTACTATCAGACTCTTCATAGACTATAATGAAGTGTATCGATTGGATCAGGCGGCTGGCCATTGAGTGAGGCAGGCTTCAGTCAGCTAGGAATCAGGCTCAAAGGAGGTCTCAGGACTGAGACCTGGTGCAATCTAAACTCTTGAAACTTCTGGACGATACATTAAAATTTTATATAAGTGACATTTATGCTTAAGCCAGGCACTTTACAGTTATCTGATGTAGGGAAATTAGACTTTTCCATTACATTATGGTAGTCAAGATAAAGCTGTCAAATGCTGCTATTTATATATTTACAAAGTATTTTATGATAGACGGAAATTATATATTTTATGAGAACTGGCTTCAACTAAGGACAACTAAAATATATAAGGTTAGTATGCCCAAATGGCATTTTATTCTGTCTACTTAGATCTAGAGGCCTAAGGATTATATATATCAAAGTCAAAACTCTGGTTTAGACAACTGCAGTGTTAGCAATTCTTTAGTGTCATACTATAGGAAGCCATTATAAAATGCACACAATTCAAATAATACAAAAATATGCTATACAGGTACCTAAAATAATACAGGTACCTAAAATAATATTTAAAGCTGCTTAATACTGAAAGAACAATTGTGGCGGCCTATGAGAAATATATTCACAGTAAACAGGCTAATGTAAATAGCTGACCCACCTTTGCTACTTAAATATGCCTCTTTTTGAACTGATTAATATATTTGTATTAATAAGTGTATAGATTTTTGTAAAATGTATCTGTCTGGTTTCTAAATGCACAATAAATTCCAAGATTCCACAATTTAATGCATTGTATAAGGAAAAAAAAGTTCTTTATAGGGACAACTGGGCTAGATAGATATACTGTAAAACCTCCCGAGAACATCCCCACCTCCCCCCGATAAGATCCCTCCCATTTAGGTAGATTTATTTCTGTAACCAATTTTCCCCTCATTTAAGTCTATCAAAGCTGCCCCCTATAAACGGCCACTAATTCTCTGACCATAGGCCACATTGTTAGGCATATTTTTCAGTGGGGACAACTAGAAACACAATGCAATTGTATGTGCTCTGAATTACGTGGATGTACAGGGTGGGCCATTTATATGGATACACCTAATAAAATGGGAATGGTTGGTGATATCAACTTCCTGATGGGTAGTGACCATGACGGCCATTTTGAAGTCGGCCATTTTGAATCCAACTTTTGTTTTTTCCAGAGGAAGAGGGTCATGTGACACATCAAACTTATTGGGAATTTCACAAAAAAAACTAACTGCTTGGTTTTAACGTAACTTTATTCTTTCATGAGTTATTTACAAGTTTCTGACCACTTATAAAATGTGTTCAATGTGATGCCCATTGTGTTGGATTGTCAATGCAACCCTCTTCTCCCACTCTTCACACACTGATAGCAACACCACAGGAGAAATGCTAGCACAGGCTTCCAGTATCCGTAGTTTCAGGTGCTGAACATCTCGTATCTTCACAGCATAGAAAATTGCCTTCAGATGACCCCAAAGATAAAAGTCTAAGGGGGTCAGATCGGGAGACCTTGGGGGCCATTCAACTGGCCCACGACGACCAATCCACTTTCCAGGAAACTGTTCATCTAGGAATGCTCAGACCTGACACCCATAATTTGGTGGTGCACCATCTTGCTGGAAAAACTCAGGGAACGTGCCAGCTTCAGTGCATAAAGAGGGAAACACATCATCATGTAGCAATTTTGCATATCCAGTGGCCTTGAGGTTTCCATTGATGAAGAATGGCCCCACTATCTTTGTACCCCATATACCACACCATACCATCAATTTTTGTGTTCCAGCAGTCTTGGAGGGATCTATCCCATGTGGGTTAGTGTCAGACCAATAGCGGTGGTTTTGTTTGTTAACTTCTCTATTCACATAAAAGTTTGCGTCATCACTGAACAAAATCTTATGTGTAAACTGAGGGTCCTGTTCCAATTTTTGTTTTGCCCATTCTGCAAATTCAGTGCGCCGATCTGGGTCATCCTCGTTGAGATGCTGCAGTAGCTGGAGTTTGTAAGGGTGCCATTTGTGAGTAGCTAATATCCGCCGAAGGGATGTTCGACTAATGCCACTCTCCAGTGACATGTGGCGAGTGCTACGCTGTGGGCTGTTGCTGAATGAAGCTAGGACAGCCACTGATGTTTCTTCATTAGTGACAGATTTAATGCGTCCACATTTTGGCAAATCCAACACTGAACCAGTTCCACGACACTTAGCAAGCAGTTTGCTAACTGTAGCATGGGAGATGGGTGGTCTCGTAGGGTGTCTTGCATTGAAATCTGCTGCAATGACCTGGTTACTGCGTTCACCAGACATCAACGCAATTTCTATCCGCTCCTCGCGTGTTAACCTCGACGACATGTCAATGGCTGTAAACAAAGAGAAACTTGTAAATAACTCATGAAAGAATAAAGTTACGTTAAAACCAAGCACATCATTGTTTTCTTGTGAAATTCCCAATAAGTCTGATGTGTCACATGACCCTCTTCCATTCAAAATGGCTGACTTCAAAATGGCCGCCATGGTCACCACCCATCTTTAAAAGTTTCCCCCCTCACATATACTAATGTGCCACAAACAGGAAGTTAATATCACCAACCATTCCCATTTTATTAAGGTGTATCCGTATAAATGGCCCACCCTGTAGATCAACACTCTGCTGCATCACCACACTGGCACTAGATAGAGAAGGAGACATTAAGTAACACCAAGGGAGAGGTGCTGGATTATTGGATTGGAGGCAGGACATTTGAGGCTGTCAGACATGAGGAGGGTGTAGCTCACATAATTTTGCACTGGGGAGAGGAGCAATGCTAGTGACTAATAATGGGATGGTAAGTCATGCTAGGTAGAGATGGAAGAATCGAAGCTGACAAAGTCAAATTAATTCTTAATTTCATGAAAAATTCAATTCTGAATATTTCCTTGCGCTTCGTGATAACAAATCCCTTCATTCACTACATTTTGTGTGGGCCGGGGGGACAAAATGGCGGCAACATGTGTGACATGGGGCAAGAAAGTCTGGGAAGGCGGGATCACGCTTACTCACATGGCGGCATGCAACCTATCAGCAGCCAGCCAGCCCTGTGAGGTCCCAGCAAAGACTGTGTGTGCGCACAAATCAAAGTTACTGACAATACAGATCTTTTACAGCGGCGAATCCATTCACCTCAAGCCCGCATTCATTCTGGCTAGAGCGAGAGCTGACACTGTGTGGTCACTTATCAGCGCTACTGACAATACAGATCAGCACAGGGGAAATCCATTGACCTCAAGCCTGCATCACTGCAGGCAGGCAGGGAGAGTTTAGAAGTTGTTTCATAGTCTGCCAATTGAGATCATCACAGGAGGCACTCCCCGTTCAAAGACTGGAGGCAAACCATAGTGCATCCAGACTCTGTTATTGTGCTGCTCTGCGGCAGTGATTCTAATAGCGACGCCTGTAATCTGTATGTCATACTGAATAACAGTATTATTTCACTAACACAGCACACTCCCTATGCGTGTTACAGCAAGGCAAAGTGTTCTACACCCCTATTGGGGCTCTCTGTAGCCCGAAAATAGCTGTTTTTAATAGCAATTCAACGCGAATGTATTCGGATCAAACCAAATTTTTCAGAAAATTTGACGAATCGCTCGAATCGAATTTTAAAAAATAATTGCCCATCTCTAATGCAAGGGACCAGAAAAAGAGATGGGGAGCTATGCTGTGGACCAAGTTTGCGATGGGGTGCCAGGCTAAGGGCCAGAAAAGAAATACGGAGTCAACCTCGGGAGTCGAGACCAAAACTGAGAAAAAGAGCCATGCTGGGAACCAGAAAGAATATGTGGAACCATGCTGAGAAGAAGGAATGAGATTCTGGGTGCAGAACTGAAATTGAGAGCCATGCTGAAGACCTGGAATGAGATGGGGAGCCATAAAGCCAGTGGTGCAACTTGAAAGTCCTGACCCCAATGCTAAATATATAGCAGGGTCCCTGCCTTAAAACACTGGTGTTTTCTAAAGTAGCAGAGTTAAATTTAGAGAAAATATTTTACAAATCTAAATACATTGTACCTCTCATAAAATCCTTTTTGTACATGGAATTGTTTTGAACCTCTTTGCTTACATTTGCTAGACTCTATAATGAAACGATTTGATCTTAAATACCAGTTTTCCTTTCTAACTTCTCTATCTCCCTCACCCACACCAACTCCGTCATGCGCTTGTGCGTGCCAATCAGTGCTCTTTCTCGAAAATGTCACAAAAGACTGTTTTTATCATAAAACTGGGTGCACAACGTAATATAAATCGGTTAACTGGTGCATTCGCCAAATAGTGCACTTTATGGTATTTTTAGACAGTTCTCCTTTATGTAGTTTGATAGATAAGCCCCTCAGGATCTTTTAGTGTTTCTGGCTTGAACAGCAGCAGTGGTTTTCGATTGCAGCACATCCTATTACAACAGATACTAAAAAAAAAAAAAAAGGGAGGCTGTGTGAAAATTTGCTCGTTCTCCATTCCCCCTGCAAGGCTCAGGACTCTGCAGGTAGCTAATAAAATGTTATTAATAAAGTCAGTCGAGGCGATGTGTCAGCTGGGAGGGGAGAGGAGCCTGTTGCTTTTATAAAGCCTGAAGTTATTGCTGCAGCTGCTGTACTTGCTCGGTCTTGCGTTTTATCATCTCGCCACATCTTTGGAAGAATTACTGCGTTTCTGGGCCAGTTAGAGAGAGATCTGGTTACCTGCTTATGCTGCTGTCTGCTTATTCTTTAGGACTAGTGAGAATGCAATGACCTATGAAGCTTTCATGTTGAAGTGCATTTTAAATGGAAGCTGCCAATATGCAATGAAGATTTGTGACCCCATCTTCTTTACATTTCCGTACCGGAAAACTATCTACCTGCCGCTGACTCTAGGAAAATTGTGTTTGTTTGAAATGAGTTCCATAGGTACAGAGCGACAGATGCATATTAGTGCCAGCAGGGAGTGTGGCAGGCTTGTGCGATAAAGAAATCTAGTAACCAGCAGACCACCTGTAAGTATACAAGAAGCCATTCCTGTCAAAAGGAAATTACATGGAGAATAGTGGGGAGACTATGATGATAGGTGGGCGGCACAGTAAAAAAAAAACCTGTGTAAGAAATGGAAAAACTGTGAGTAAGCCCACTGTAAATGAGAGGCAAAGAAAGAGCGGGCTGCAGAGAAGGGAGACAGCAGAGCGCAAATTAAATAAGAGTAACAAACACTTGAGCTGATCTACTGTGCACAGCGGAAATGGATTTCAGATTTATTCGCTGAAATTTCCCATGAAGACATTAAGCTCCTCGGCTGAACACTCAAGTGCAATAAAAAGGGAAAGAAGGGAGAAAAAAAAGAAAAAGAAAATGTTGAGGAGAAACGGCTATGATCAGCAGTGAGCCCCGAGCTGCACAACATGCTACCAATTATGGTAGCCCCATGCCATGAAAACTATGTTTTACTTTACAATTAATCTGTCGGAATCTTTTGACCAGAATGTGTAAACGTTAGACCAGGAGGGACTGGTATAGAGTTAACATGTTAGCAGTGTGGTGTTCATTTTGGATACCCCCTACCCTTCATCTGCGATAGTGTCTAATAGTATTTTAGTCAGTATTTAGAGCTCATTATAATGAGTATATTTTGCCAAAACTAGGAATGGGTCCAAAAACAGGTGCAAATATTACCATTATAGTTTTTCTCTTTGTCAGTTCCTCTCCTGATTCTGACTTAAAATAATTGTGGGAATTTATGAAACGTTTACACCTGCATTTAGGTGTACGGCATTGAATTCCTGTCAAATTTGTGAAAACATATGTCTGCAAATAGGTATAATTTGAAGCTGAAATTCATGCCGGCTCCCAGATCGTGTAGACTGCTGACAGAGGTGCACAGGGCAGTCATGGGTAGGCCAGATTAAATAAGAGGTGTATATCTAAAAAGTGTCTAAGACAAATAATATAGTAATTATTGCAGATTTGCAATAGTAAATTTGCCCAATGAATAAAGGAATAAAACTATATCTGTCTTAGGTGAAAATAGGGAAAAAAATAATAATTAAAAAAGGCCAAATACCATGTGTAAACACATTAGAAAACCAGCCAAAAGGTAATGTATTCTGACATATTGCTGTGTATCCACGTAGTAAATATACTGTAGAGATGACTGGACCAATCGTAGTCTATTTGTGACTATGCTTGGTCTGTTTCACCACAATATACATATAATTTGTGGGACAGAATAGTGTAGTTTACTGATGTCAACATAGCCTAAGGTCTACTTATAACTCAGTAAGAACATTATGAAGAACATTATGTTGTTTTTCATTCTAGGAATTGTACTTGAACAAGTATAACTTCAATCTGGTGGCTATTGTCATGGACCCCGGTTAAGATTTGACAAATCAATCACTTTTAAAATAGTTCTATGTTGGAGAACAAAACAGGACTGAATCCACACAATATATGGCTCTGCACAATGGTGGATATAGTGTAGTCAGGGCCTGAAGATGATGGATGCAATGGTTCAATAAACAAGGACAACACGGATAAGGGATCACACCAGGGCTCATGACCCACTTTGAAACAATGTCACACTCCACAACGATCAATTTGTAATAACAGGCCTTAGAATCTTCCGCCTTCGTACACCATTGACGTCATTCCACTTAAAGAAATCCCCTTTACATTTCTTTCCTCTAGGTAACTCAATGGGTGCGCTATTTCTCATAAAACTTTCTTTTCAGCATCCAGGCATACTCATCATAAATCTGTTAATACAGAAAGCTTTTAACTTTTAACATTTTAGGTGTTTTTTTTCTACATTTAAACAAACAAGCTAGGAAAACTACAGTGATAGTCATGGGAAAGTGTTCTCAATCATGAGGTTACTGTACTTCTTGATTCTTTACTTTAACCAACTAATATATTTCTGTCATTCCGGCTAATAGGAGAAAAGAACTGTATTTGTAAGATGTTGATTTTTCCTGTGCCATTTAAAAATGTAAAAGTCCCCAGAGCATCTGTCACCATAATGCTGTATCTCTGTGTCTTTGGGACAATAATTATATTATCATCTTATAAATCTATTCTCCACTATGTTATTGCAATTTTCTTTCAGTGACTTTTAGTGCTGCTGTGCTAAATATTATCCATGATATATAAAAATATGGCTGAGAATAAATATTATTTGAGCAGTTACTCCCTTATTCAGCCATTTTTTTCAGTAGCCTCTTTTGTTCCTCATATTGCCCGAGGTACTACATTGAATCCTCACTACTGCCCCGGCTCTCATTCAGACACAAGCCGACCTAAAGGCATGAATTCCACTGAGGATTTTTTTGCAAAAACGCGGAAAAAAAATCAAATTTTCCCGCATGGTGACGCAGCGTCCAGATGTTAGCTGCAAGCAGTGGCGTTGCTAGGGTTGGTGTCACCCGGTGCGGTAGAAAAGGGTGTCACCCCCATACCTACCCCCACCCCCCAGTAAGTTTTTAGCCTGTTGTGACAGACACCACTGTTGTAGCGCATTGTGAGAAATTCCAGTATAATAATCAGATATACCAGTTGCCACAGAATAGGAAAGTGTTAAAGAAGTTTTCACCATTTAAATATACAGCTCCCAGAATTACTTAAAGGGGTACTCCACTGGAAAACATTTACTTTTATATCAACTGGTGCCAGAAAGTTAAACAGATTTTTAAATTACTTCTATTTAAAATCTTAATCCTTACAGTACTTATAAGCTGCTGTATGCTCCACAGGAAGTTGTGTAGTTCTTTCCAGTCTGACCACAGTGTTATTTGCTGACACCTCTGTCAATGTCAGGAACTGTCTGGAGCAGGATAGGTTTGCTATGGGGATTTGCTCCTACTATGGACAGTTCTTGACATGGACAGAGGTGTCAGCACAGAGCACTATGGTCAGACAGAAAAGAAATTAAAAAAGAAAATAACTTCCTGTGAATCGCTTATACAGCAGCTAATAAGTACTGGAAGGATTAAGATTTTTAAATAGAAGTTTTCCCGTAGAGTACCCCTTTGAGCAGTGGTGAGGTTATGCTGGGAGTTGTAGTTTCACTGACCTAACTGTAGAACTGACAAGCGACTACAGCTCTGATAGGACATAGAGAGGAGAATACACAATGATATCAGTGACTACAGGTGAATTCTTCTCTATAGTCTTCCCTTATCTAATTCAGATGGTACATACCGCCAGGACTTGTTCCAGCTAAAACTTCTCTCTGCAGAATGTGACGCCCAGACGTATCCCCACTATGTCAGCGCATTCTCATCCTCTATATGAAAACAAGTATTATTATAAACCTGCCAGACACTGTATCCTCTAAATATAATACTACTATACACTACACTCTTTGATTATAAACCTTCCATACACCGTACCCACTGAATATAATAATACCACACACTGTACATTCTGAATATAATACCAACACATACTGTACCCTCTGAATATAATACTACCACATACTGTACCCTCTGAATATAAATCTGCTACATACTGTACCCTCTGAATATAATACCGCCACACACTGTACCCTCTGAATATAAATCTACCACATACTGTACCCCTGAATATAATACTGCCACACACTGTACCCTCTGAATATAATACTACCACCCACTGCACTCTCTGAATATAATACTTAGAGATGAGCGAACTTACAGTAAATTCGATTTGTCACAAACTTCTCGGCTCGGCAGTTGATGACTTATCCTGCATAAATTAGTTCAGCTTTCAGGTGCTCCGGTGGGCTGGAAAAGGTGGATAAAGTCCTAGGAGACTCTTTCCTAGGACTGTATCCACCTTTTCCAGCCTACCGGAGCACCTGAAAGCTGAACTAATTTACGCAGGATAAGTCATCAACTGCCGAGCCGAGAAGTTCATGACGAATCAAATTTACTGTAAGTTCGCTCATCTCTAATAATACTACCACAAACTGTGCCATCTGAATATAACGTTGCCATACAGTGCACCCTCTGAATATAATACCACAACTGAAGTAACACCCCTCAACATCCGTTAGCTGATGCTATTACCACGGGAGGTGGGTACTGGTGGTGTTGCTAGTGGATGATGGGGGTGCTACTACACGGGGGGTGTTGCTGGAGGATGATGAGGGTGCTACTGGCCATCCCCCCTGGCAGTATCACCCCCATCATCCATCGGCAGGATCACCACCATCATCCACCATCAGGATCTGCTGAAGGAGGTGCTACTGCTGGGGGGGGGAGGAGTGTCGCTGGTGGATGATGAGGGTGCTACTGCCAGGGGGGGAGCATTAGGTAGGCAGCAGTTCCCCCACATTAGGTAGCAATTTCCCCACATTAGGTAGCACAGATTCCCCACATTAGGTAGCAATTTCCCCAAATTAGGTAGCACAGATTCCCCACATAAGGTAGCATATACTCCCCACATTTGGTAGCACAGAATCCACACATTAGGTAGCATAGGCTCCCCACATTAGGTAGCATAGACTCCGCACATTTGGTAGTAGTTTCCCCATATTAGGCCGCAGGTTCCCTTACAGGTTCCCCACAATGGGTCAAAGTCTCCCCACATTAAATCACTGGTTCAAACCACACACACCCACACACACACCAAAAAAAAGACACATACAACACAGAGAGACACACACACAAACACACACACAGTCAGAGAGACACACACTCACACACAGACACACACACAGTCCCACACACACATAGAGTCACACAAACACAGAGTTGCACAAACACAGAGTCACACAGTCACACACACACACAGAGTCACACAGTCACACACACAGAGTCACACAGTCACACACACAGAGAGTCACACAAACACACACAGTCACACACACACACACACAGAATCACATACACACACACACAGAGACAAACACACACAGAGTCACACACAGACAGAGATAGAGAGAGACAGACACACACACACTCACCCATCCAGCACAGCGATCCTTCTCACCGGGCGCCTTGCGAGTGACGTAACTGACGTCCTCCTGCGCGGCCATGCGGTGTGACGTCAGGCCGGCGCAGACATGGGAGCGGAGGCCGGGCACATTGCTGGTGAAGGCGAGGGGGGGGTGTTGACGGACGGGCGCACAGTGCAGGTGAAGGCCGGGGGGGGGGAGCTGACGGACGGGAGGCCGGTCGGGCATAGATGGGGGGGTGCTGCGGTGCGTCTTTGTGTCACCCCATTAGGTTGGTGTCACCCGGTGCAGACCCCCCACACCCGGGTCGCAACGCCACTGGCTGCAAGTCAATAGTAAACTGCAAAATGCCAGATCCACTTGGCGTTTTTCAGTTTGTTAGTTTTTTTTATCCTTTTGGCGTTTTTCAGCAATTTTGGGCTCAGAGTTACCTAGTTTGGCGTTTTTTTTATAACAAAATTTTTATAAATTTTTAAACAGGGATCAATGTATGTGTGCGGGCAGGGCAATAAAAATGTAGCCAACAATAATAAAAATATAGCGTGTGTGTGTTTTTGCCTTTTTTTTTACATTTTGTGGGTAGTACTACTACTCCCAGCATGGAACACACTGTTCCATGATGGGAGTAGTAGTACCTATATTAATTGAAAGATTGCCCGTTGCGATCCTCCCGTATAATGTATAGATGCAGCTGGCCGCTCTTCTATGGTCCCCTGCACTGACATATATATACACATATTCATATTTCCCCCAGAGAGCTGGGGGGGGTGACGTCACAAGGGGGCTGGGTGATCCCTGAAGCCCGCACCCAGTGTTTGAACCTAATATTTTAATCCTGCCCTCCTTCCCACAAAAATAAAAACAAGATATATATCCCTTAAAATGTATGAATAAATAAATAATATTTCAAAATGACTGAGGTAAATAGTTCTGGCCCTAGAGTGTTATATATATTAGCATCTGTAGCATGTATCAGGAACATGTTATCAAATGGTTCCAGCCAATCACAACTCTCTGTGTATACATCATACAGGAGGATCACAGAGGGATCTGTCTATTAATGCAGGTACTACAGCTCCCAGCATGGAGCAGAGTGTGCTGCATGTTGAGAGTAGTAGTACCTGCAGTTAAAGGACAGATCACAGTGGGTATCACTCCTGACATCCGCTGTGATCGTCTTATCTATTGCAGAGATGTGGAGCGGCATTCTCCTCTGCACTATACTCTGTGCAGACTTGCCCCCGCTCCTCCCCTCAGCTCTCCGAAGTTAGAGCTGGGTAGAGGGCAGAGCGAAGGCAGAGCAGGGGGAAAGAGGAGGTCCATTCCCCCCTCATCTCCCTGCTCTGCCTTCGGAGGACACAGGTCTGCACGGGAGAAAGAAGACAGAGCAGGGGAGAGAGGATGTACACATCTTCTCATCTCCCCTCCCCCTGCTCTGCCTGTGTTCATATGGAAAATATGAACAGTGATGTTCTATTCATATCACTGGCAGGAGTAAAGAGCAGAGATGCGAGCGCTGTATAGTGCCGCTCCGCATCTCTGCTATATTATGGACGATCGCATTGGGTTATAAAATTTTGTTATAAAAAATAAAAAAGTTTATTTAATAACATTTTTTCCATCCCTACTGCATCCTTTTTTTTTTTTTTTTTGGTACCCAACAAATTTGGAAAAAAAATGCCAAAGGGGCCAAAAAAGGCAAATTCCACACAAAGGTAAAAACGCCAGAAAAAACACCAAAATGCCTAAAAAAAAACACAGGGCAAAAACCTCAGTGGAATTCTAGTCTAAGACTGAAAATCCAATCTTGAAAGAAGCCAGCACTCAACTTAATGTGTTGCTCATGGAAAAGAAGATGCTCGATGAGAAATAATAGAAGATAATTTCAGCATTCACTCACTGACAGCACTCTTATCCTTTACTCAAAGGTCCAGCTTATGTAAGCTGACAAAGCAAGGCAGAAAATAGCAGTAAGTAACTGTTCACATACACACACACACACACACACACACACACACACTGTTGTTTGAGCTGTAATCTGTTTTTCAGCCAAAAATGTCTGAAGGCTTTTATTAAGGTTTTTTTTTTTCCATTTGGATCATTTTTGTCCTGTGTTTTTCATTATATTTGAGGTTTGTTTTTCACCTGTATTTTGAGTCACTTAGTTTTGGGCTGTAGCTGTAAATAAGCCAAGACATGAGCCAAAATACAGCCCTTCTGATTTTGAGTCATAAATGGCCAAAACAAGGGCCTGACACCAACAGTATTTTTACGGCAGTAACAATAACAGCTTTGAACAGGGCCGGACTGGGACCAAAAATAGGCCCGGGCATTTAAATATAAGCAGCCCATTTTTTTTGTGGGAGTCCAAATGCTTGGACCCCCACCGATCACCTAATTTCAAGTGATTCTCCAGCTGTTGTAAAGCTAGAATTCCCATCATGCCTGGAGAGCCTCAGGTATTATGGGAGTTCTAGTTTTACAACAGCTGGAGAGCCACATTTCTGATTGGACAGTCAGGATCTTCTCTGCAGGGTCTTTAGCTCCTCACTTTGTCAGCAGATCTTCATCCTCTGTATGAAAAAATAAAGCACTGTAACACTGTCACACACTGTGCCACCTGAATATATGTCCCTGACACAAATATGTACCCATATTACTAATACTGCCACACATTATTTTTTCTTAGTTCGTCTGAATTCTATCCCTGCACTGTCCTCCTTCGTCTCCCTCCTCCAGAACCCTCTTTCTTCCTTCGTCCTCAAGACCCCTCTGTCCTCCTCCATCTTCCTCCTCCAGACCCCTCTGTCTTCCTCTATCCTCCTCCTCACAACCCATCTGTCCTCATCCATCCTCCTCCAGACCTCCTCTGTCCTCCTCCATCCTACTCCATACCCCTATGTCCTCCTCCAACCTCCTTCTCCCCCACACCCCTCTGTCCACCTTCATCTTTCTCCTCCTCCAGACCCCTCTGTCCTCCTCCTCTTCCAGACCGTTCTGTCCTCCTCCTCCAGACCCCTCTGTCCTCCTCCGGACCCTTTTGTCCTCCTCCAGATCCCTCTTTTCTCCTCCATCCTCCTCCTTCAGACCCCTCTATTCTCCCCCATCCTCCTCATCCAGACCCCTCTGTCCTTCATCCTCCTCCTTCAAAACCCTTTTTCCTCCCTCTCCAGAACCCTATGTCCTCCTCCATCATTTCTTCGGCCCCCTCTGTCCTCCTCCATCCACCTCTGGACCCCTTTGTTCTCCTCTATCCTCCTCTTCCAGATGCCTCTGTCCTCCATCCTTCTTCTCAAGACCCCTTTATCCTCCGTTAGAACCCTCTTTTCCCTGCTTCTCCACACTCCTCCATCCTCCTCCTACAGAACCCTTTTTCCTCCTTCATCCTCCCTCTCCAGAACCCTATGTCCTCCTCCATAATTTTTCTCTGGACCCCTCTGTCCTCCTCCATCCACCTCCAGACACCTTTGTTCTCCTCTATCCTCCTCTTCCAGATGCCTTTGTCCTCCTCCATCCTCCTCAAGACCAATCTGTCCTCCTCCATCCTCCTCCTCCAGACC
Organism: Hyla sarda; assembly: GCF_029499605.1. NCBI lineage: Eukaryota > Metazoa > Chordata > Amphibia > Anura > Hylidae > Hyla > Hyla sarda. Next base: position 252,972,216 of record NC_079190.1, on the reverse strand, counting down.
CCTCTGCCCCTCTTCCATACCCCTCTTTTCCCTACTTGTTCAGACTCATCCATCCCCCTCCTCCAGAGACCTCTGCCCCCCACCCCCGACTCCTTAGGCCATAGTTATATGCAGAATGTCCGCACAGAAAACACATGTGGACATTCCACACATTGAGGCACTAGGACTGCTCAGAAATGCACTCATTGCGTTTGGCAATGAAATCCGCAAAAGAATAGATGTCAATTCTTTTAGCAGATTCCAGAATTGGGATTTCTGCAGCAGAAACATCATGTGCGCAGTGCAGCAGAATCCCATTTAAAGCAATGAGACTCTGCGGAATATTCCTGCGTTCACATTCTGCCATGTGAACATACCTGGATCCTCTGTTACACTTCCCACCCTCAACCCAAATCTCTGCCAGACTTCTCTGTACCTCCACCCAACCGCTAACTAATTCCTCTCCAGGCTCCTCTGTCACCTTTCCCTAGACCCCTAAGTATAATATATTTGTATATGATTGGTGTATGTATGATAGATGTGTGTAAGTTTGATAGATGTGTGTATGATATTCACAACTATCATACATACGTACACACATCTATCGTATACACATCTATTATACATAAATACATCTATTATATATACACACATGTATCATACATACACTCCTCTATCACACATATACACACAAACCTATCATACACACATCTATTATACATACACACATCTATTGTACACACATCTATCATGCATATACACAACATACATACACACATCTATCACACACATCTTTCACACATACGGTATATAATACATACATACATACACACACATATGTCATACATACACACATAAAACACACATCATACATACATAACATCTACATAAATAATACATACAAAATGCATAAAAAAGCGAAAAAAGTGTAATTTCGAATACCAGGTTGGATGCTAGGTGGGTGCTGTAGTAATTTTGAGTATATTTGCTGGCAGAAGAGCATGGACTGCAGAAAGTGGGCTGTGTCCAGTGTATCAGAACAAAGTAAAAAAGAAAGTTGCCGCCAGCTCTTCCATGGAAAACGGTGCTTGTAGTATTAAAACATCAAATGTTTAATCTGTATGCATAAAAAATTGAAAAAAGGTGTACATCAATCACAAAAGAAAAGTGAAACTCCACCACGTTTCGAGCTACATGTAGCCATGATTAAGAGCTACATGTAGCTTGAAACGCGTTGCCGTTTCACTTCTCTTTTATGATTGATGTCCACCTTTTTCTTGTTTTAATGTATACAGATTAAACATTTGATGTTTTAATACTAAAAGCACCGTTTTCCATGGAAGAGCTGAGGCAACTTTCTTTTTTCCTTTATTCTGATACATACAGTATATAAACACGTATCACATACATACACACATCATACATACATAACACACACACACACACATATATATATATATATATATATATATATATATATATATATATATATATACATATACATTTATATATAATAAATGAGAAACAATAGTTCCGAGCACTCACCTCTAAAAGCTTCACATTTTATTCGTTAATGTTAAAATGCAGGCTTGGTCTTGGCAGGTGAAAGAGAAGAAAAATGCTGCGGCATAGCCGGGCGTGAGCATAGCCGGGCGTTTTTTTTCACTTTCACCTGCCAAGACCAAGCCTGCATTTTAACATGAACGAATAAAATTTGAAGTTTTAAGAGGTAAGCGCTCGGAACTATTCTTTCTCATTTATTGGATCACAGTTCTATGCTATTTTTCTCAGCTCCTTGCAACCCTCAATTTTTTGCTGTGACTCCCTAATTTTATCTTGTATTGTTCATTGTTTAGCCTAGCGTCCAGTGGTGCCACCCGCATTTTTCCTCTATTTGTGCCTATATATATATATATATATATATATATATATATACATACACACACACATCATGCATACATAATACATAAATACAAACATACATACAAACACACACATCAAACATATTTAATACATACATACATCATACATAATATATACATACACACATCATACATAATACACATAATACATACATCTATCATACATCCCACCCCCCTCCTATCTTCAGTCGCCTTAATCTCATTCCGCGCACTCACCTCACCTGCGGCCGCCATGTTGTGGTCAGAGGCAGGGTGCGCTGACTCCCTTCTGCTGTGGTGTGTGCTATGCACTGGCCTCCACTTTTTCCTCACGCCGAGGTATGGCCACTCGGTGCCAGGAGTTGTGGGCAGGGCCATCTCAGGGGTGGAAGCAGACTTGCGCACCTGCATGGGGCACGTCTGTTTACAACAGACATTTTAGCAACTGTGCAAGCAAAGCCGAAGAAGGGGGGGGAGTGTCAGAGCAGCCGGAGAAGGGGGGCAGAGTGGCTGGAGCTGCACACACACACACACAAAAAAAACATATTTTAACATTGCGCCGAGACAGACAGCCTACTGGATGGCCCGGTCCACCAGGCAAATGCCTGGTTTGCCCGATGGCCAGTCCTCCCCTGGCTGTGAAACTAAAGGGATTATTTGGCCAAAAATAATAATAATAATAAATCCACTATCCACGTTTACTTAGGTATCACTTGCACTCCCATAGACCCATGCATGGAGCACCAGATGGCAAGTGCTGGTGTGATCCATACAGAAAATTCTGGAGATTGTGGGGGTCCCAATGTTCCCAAACAATTACGCCCTATATTGTGAATAGGGGAAAAGTTATTTTTGAATGGAGAACCTCTTAAATGCGTGTTTGTAAATTAACAGCTGTTTTCCCAATTAGAATCAACAGTACCCATTTTTCCCCATTTTGGGCCATGCAATGCATGTGTTACAGCCCAGAAAAACAACCTCTGTGGCAACAAGGCCTTAGAGTGCTGGAAGACATATGAGGTCTTCTATTATCATTCTTTGATAATAACTGAAAAATGACACTAAAAGAGATACTAAAAAAGTAAAAGAGGTAATACCGTAGCTCATAAAGTGATACAGATTAGGCTCCTTTCACACTATAAAGTTGTTCTGTTAAAAGATCTGTTATAAACATCCATTAGAAAAGCATTAATAACGGATGTTAAACGTCTGTTACAAAATCCCATTCAAGTCTATGGGATTTTTTGATTATCCATTATGACCTGTTGTAGCCCGTCATGAATAACGGACGTATGCGCTGCTGATAGATGAATAACGTCCCTATGTGGTGCTGATAGATATACTTTTCATTCATAGTTTTGCAGGGGTATATGTATATAGATGCGGTGAGGGGGCAGACATATAGCACTATCTGCCCCCCCAAAGCGCTTCTACAGTGGTCCCTCAACATACGATGGTAATTCGTTCCAAACGACCCATCGTTTGTCGAATCCAACGTATGTTGAGGGATCCGTGCAATGTAAAGTATAGGAAGCTGTACTGTCGCCGCCACTCCGGACCAGGTCCTCACCGCTCCCGATGCTGTCCAAGGGGCTCCCGATGCTGTCCCGCTGCTCCGGTGTCTTCTTCGCGATCCTCCGGCTTCTTCTGCATCTTCTGCAGGGTCCGGGCCTCGCTTTCTGGTGACGTTATTACGCTGCTGCGCCGGCGTACGTAGTGACATAATAACGACGGCAGAAAGCGAGGCCCGGACCCTGGAGAAGATGCAGAAGGCGCCGGAGGATCGCGAAGTGGACCCGGAGCAGCGGAAATAGGTAGGCGAACCTGCCCGGGATGCTTAAACTGCTATCCGACAGCAGCTTAAGCATTTTGCGCTGTCAGATAGCAGTTAATGCGATGGCCCTGACATATAAAAGCATCGTATGTCAATGCTGACATCAATATGCGATGGCCTCTGAGAGGCCATCGTATGTCGATTTTATCATATGTCGGGGCCATCGCATGTCGGGGGGTTACTGTATATACATATGCCGCCGCAGCGATATGTATGAAAAGTATTTCTATCATCGGCCAGCTGCTGGCACTATGCGCTGCTGATAGAAATACTTTTCATTCATAGCGCTGCAGTGGCATATTATGACAAATGCGCTGCGTGGGGTATATATTTATATATATATATATATATATATATATATATATATATATATAAATGCGCTGGTGGGGGTCATATGTTTATTAATGCGCTTCAGGGGTATATATAAATGCGCTGGCGGGGTCATATCTTTATTAATGCACTGCGGGGGGTAGATTTATAAATGCGCTGGCGGGGGTCATATGTTTATTAATGCGCTGCAGGGGCATATATATATATATATATATATATATATATATATATATATATATAGATACATAGGCTATATGTCTGCCCCCTGCAGCGCTATAAATCTTGCCCCCCACAGAGCTTTCAATATACATATGCCCCCCCTGCCACTCACAATGTTCATTTTAAAAACCCCGCTCGGGGGCCCTGAATGGCTCCTCTGTACCGGCCACTCAGGGCTCCCCACAAGGGATTTAAAAATACACACAATACACACAATACATCGCAGGGTTGCGGACAATGCCGCCCGCTCCCCTGCTTAATAACTTCTGATCGCATTGGGTCACAGAAATAAAACCCGGTGTGGTCCCTCAACCCCTGTACTACAAACCCCATCATGGAACAGAGTCTAGTAGTAAGAAAAATGATGTAGCCTCCCCAGCTGTCGGCAGACTCCAGCAGCCAATGAATTACTACTCCCATCATGGAAAAAGTCTGTGCCATGATGGGAGTAGTAGTAGTCCCGGCTTTGGGAGTCTGTAGGCAGAGATGTTAAAACGGCCGTACATGAGGGATGTTATGACGGGTCTTAACGGATGAATATTTATTCAGCCGTTAGCACCCGTTATTTCTTCCGTTATTATACATCCGTTTTTACACAGAAAACGGACATTTAATAACGGATGAATGCTCATAGTGTGAAAGGAGCCTTACAGTGCTGAACATAATGATAGTAATTGTCAGATGCATACAGCAAGGATGGCCATATCCCAGGAGTCAGGTAGCCAATGCACCTAGGCAATTGCGGTTAGAGGCTACATTTAGTTTTTTTGTCTATTTTGTCAATGCCTGGCTGCCAAAGATATAATTGGCTCCTGAAGTTCTTCCTATGGTTTATTGTACTGCTCATTGATTTGTCACGCCTACCTCCTGGCCGAGCAGATGGATAGTCCATGAATAGATAAATACCACCTTCATCCAGGTAACACTTTTATTCCCAGAGCCAATCCCTCTAAAGAAGACCATACCACAACTAAATACCCATGTCTATCCTGGCATGACTCTTTTAAAGTAAAGCACATTTACAGCAGATTATAGCAATAATGTGATACCGAGAGTGCAGAGCAGAATCTTGTTATGGTTACAAATAGGCCAAAATGATAAACCAGAGGAAGCATATGAGAAACAGGATCCCTGGGTTACTCGCAATGACTGTCTTTATGCGTTGAATAATGCAGTGCACAAGATGATTTCCCCTTCAGATAACCTGTTGTTATATTTCACCACAATGTGATTAGAGAAGGTGCCATATTCATCATTCCTGAAGAAATTGTATATTTTGAGATTAAAAAGTGTTAATATAAATGACATGTTATTTGTACTCACTCAATAATGGCTGATGTGATTAACCTTCATTTCATTTCCTAGACCTTATTATACAGGCAAGTTAATCTATTCCTGTGTGCAAAGACGATCGTACTGTAACCCTTAACTAGCATTGCCTAGGCAAGGGGTTTACATATAGGAATGCAGAATATCATTCAGACACTGCTCTTAAAAAAAACACAGCATTTTCATATACAGGAACTGCATCATGTAGCCTGATTCCAGAACATATAGTATAGAGATATAGGACTGGAATTTTTTTGTCATTGCAGTTTTAGGACATTTTTGCATGCCAAAAAGAGGAAACCCTGATAGATTCCTTTGAAGTCAATTGGATTTAACATGCTAAACCTGACATAAGGCAAAACCGTAACTACCTTAAAATAGCAAATCTACTTAAAGAGGACCTGTGGCCTTTTCTAAAATCACTATTTACTGGTATGTTTACATTCTTTGGGGGAGGGCTGTCAATTTGCCCTAGCCAACCCCCCGCCCCCTGAATCTGTTTCTTGAATGTGTCAATGTGTCAGATGGGTGTGCAAATATAAGTATAATGTGCTGGAGCTGTAGGTTGACGTTTTGGACCGGGGGCGTGAATAACTTACTTCCCTGCAGTACGCACTTCTCTCGCTTCCAAATGACATAGAAGGCATTCCCTTAAGCCATTCCCATAAGCCTTCCTATACCTCAAGCACATCATACCATACTTATACTTGCACGCCCATCTGATGGATTCAGAAATGGCAATAAAACACCCTATAACTCCGGAATGGGAGGGGGAGATTGACAAACCATAAAAAGGTATGTGATTAGCCCTCCCTAAGGAATCTATACATACCAGTACATAGAGATTTTTTAAATGGCCACAGGTCCCCTTTAATACACTTTTTAGGGACAATTACACAGATCATATGCTACAATGGTTAGATTTCCCATTGGAAACACTTATTTTAATAGTTTTTTTTTTTTACACTTTATTAGACTTTTAGGAGGAATCATTAGATTCCTCATACAGATCAATAGAGTTCTATTGAACTCCATTGATCTGTGTGCTCTGCAATCCATTTATAGAGCATAGTCCAGCCAGGCTCTATCAATGACAGAGCCACGGGACAGCAGGGAACAGAGGTAAGCCCTCCAGCTACCTCTATAGTGGATCTCTGCAATCGTGCTACGGGGGGGGGGGGGGGGGGGAAATCCACCCCACTAGCCCACCAGGGAGCATTCACTTGTCCCTCTAGACGCCGCTGTCAGCTTTGACAGCGGCAATCTAAAGGGTTAATAGCCAGCCGCGGTGATTTCCGCATGCTAGCTATTAGCGGCTGCCCCCAGCTACTGAGAACAGCCGGGGGCTGCAGAATATGGAGCGGGTAGGAGTCCGGAGCGCGCTCCATATAGACTGCTAGATTTTTCCCCCTAAGGGCCGGAAAAATTTAACTGCCCGGAGCCCGGAACTGCATGTCCTGGGCATCGGACGATAGGAATTCCACATCCCTGGGTATAAATAATTCAGGGCACCAGAATAAACCCATTATTTCAAAAGCCTGGTTAGAAAAGCATTCAGACAGCTTTTGAACATAAAAAAGACAATGGTGGAATTTATCATTGTTTGTGTAAATGAAGTTCTTTTTGCCTCTGTTTGCCTGGGCATACATCGGCCCTAATTTAATATTGTAAACCCGACCTTTTTGTCGGGTTGCGTGCTTAAAGGGGTAGTCCAGTGGTGAAAAACTTATCCCCTATCCTAAGGATAGGGGATAAGTTTGAGATCACAGGGGGTCCGAGCGCTGGGGCCCCCTGCGATCTCTCTGTACGGGGGCCAGGCTCTCCGGCCAGATAGCGGGTGTCGACCCCCGCACGAAGCGGCGGCTGACACGCCCCCCTCAATACATCGCTATGGCAGAGCCGGAGATTGCCGAAGGCAGCACTCCGGCTCTGCCATAGAGTTGTATTGAGGGGGCGTGTCGACCGCCGCTTCGTGCAGGGGTCGACACGCCCCCTTCGCGCGGGCTGTCGGGGCTCCGTACAGGAGATCGCAGGGGGCCCCAGTGGTCGGACCCCCCGTGATCTGCAACTTATCCCCTATCCTTAGGATAGGGGATAAGTTGTTCACCACTTGTTCACTACTGGACTACTCCTTTAAATGTGCCGCATTGCACCAAAATTGTGTCTGCGCCAGAATTTGCGCCAGAATTCAAAAAACCCGACCATCTCTCCATTTTACTTAGAAAACCCTAAAAAAGGAAAAGGGGGCATGGCTGACAAAAAAAGGGGTGTGTTACCGACATTTTCAAAAAATCCCAACATATTTACTTATGTTTCCACAGAAAATGGCCCTCATTTACTAAGCTAAAACCAACTAGTTTTTGCCAGGTTATTTTTGGAACATAGGCCCTGATTTACTAAGAGAGGAGTGTAGTTTTCTTTGTGGTTTTTTTTCCCCCCACAGGTACTTTTCCACAGTATTTACTAATGTTTCCCTGATTTTGGGACTTTTCCCTACATTTTGCTTTTTTTTTACAACTGCTCTGAGCTATCTGGGTTTCCAGGGTTCAAATCCACAAAATTCTTTTGAAAACATTAGTAAATATGTTAGGATTTTTTTTAAATGTCGGGAACACATGGTGGCCATGTCCCTTTTCCTGGTGACTACACCCCTTTTTCGGGTTTTCTAAGTAAAATGGAGAGTTGGTTGGGTTTTTTTAATTTTGGTGCAAATACTGGTGCACACAGAGTTGGGGCGCAATGCAACACATTTTGGCACACAACCGGTGTGATTTACAAAACAGGTCTGATTTACAATAGAAAATCAGGGCCATAGTGCCTCTGACATGTCTGCACCAGTGTGCACAAGGAAAAGTCGACAAACCCGACATTACATTGTGAAATGCCAAAAAAGTGGTCTGCTGAAAAGGGGGCATGGCTGGCCCAAAAAAACAGGCGTGGTTTCACAACTCGACCTATTTACTATTGAATTCACAGAAAATCCTGTCAATAAATGGCTGGAAATTTCCACCTAGAAAAAGCTGGTCAGAAAATTCTTCTTACTTGTAAATCTGTGAATCCCCATAGTAAATAGAGAGGAATCCTGCAAGTTGGAAACAAAACTACGGTTTTAGGTCCGGTCCAAAACCGCATACGGGTCAAAACTGAGCCGACCGGAGTCACCGTTTGACTCCGGTCGGCTCATTAAAGTAAATGGAGTCACGGGCTGATCCGGGTAGGGTACCGTAGCGCCCTGTTTGCCCCTCCCCCCCGCCAAATCCGGCACCCATATGTAAAAAACGTGGTGTAAATGCAGCCTAAGAAAACTTCACTCCAGTCTTAATAAATCATGTGTACTTTCCCCACATTTATTAATGAGGTAGTTTAGATGTAAACGATTACGTTTGTTAGTATTGTCCTCGCTCGTCTATGTTTGCAACCACTGCATGAAGCTAACCATGCTATGCTACATTCAAGTTATTTTCTTGTAAGAGTCTAAATGACTTTTTGACCCATTGCGCAAAAATTGGGTCTAAACGTTGATCCAAACGTAGAATAGACAGAGCAAACTTAGAATAGACAGTCAACCGATGAACCCGATTTTTCGAACAGTGTGAGCCACTGGGAAAAATATGGTGCATATAAAGATTGCTTAAGTATTAGACATTGCTGCAAGTAAATACTGGAGAAAAAATATGTTATAGGGAACTAGAAACAGGAAACACCTTAAAGAGGTTTATGCCGAGATTAAAACTTATCCATAGGACCCTCCTAGGACTCCAAACAGTAATTGTGTTGAGGAGAGACATTGGCAAAGGCTGAAATACCATATTTAAAAAAAAAAAAAAAATAAGGAAACACAATAACCATCAATCATCCCCAAAATTAATCAACCAGCTGACAGGATTTCAAATCAAACCAAAAATAAGTAACAACTGAAATCACATAGTGGATCCAGTCTGCATGATTTCATTACAGCAACTCTGAAAGGGGTTATCCAACATAAAGTGACTTTAGTACTTACCTGCCAGATAGTAATGGAGATGCTTTGGAAGGATCCATGCTTTTTTGTCCCTAAATGGCTGTGTTGTGAATCCACATAACGTGTGGCTTTCTTTTTGTGAAATTGCTATTTCCTGATGGCGTTCCCTCCCTCTAACTACAAGTCCCAGGATATCTTTTTTGTATGTGTGAGGTCACTTTTTTCTCTCCCACACATTATTCACCCCACCAATTAGCTGAGCTCCCTGTGCTGTGATTGAAAGTACAATTCCCTGCAACCCTGTGGAGAATGATCTCTCTTCCACCCATTGAAGCATTGCAATGCTCCCTTTTAACACCTGACTAGTGATGTAATGTCTCAGGCTGCACTGTAACATGGGAAAATCCTGAGACAACGCTCATTTTGTATGCTGCTAAAAATGAGCATCGGAGCAAAGATCACATAAGAATTGTGAGACCAGCCATCACAAACAAATATGGACAATATATTATAAACTACACTAACTTTACAGCTCCTGTAGCCCAGTCAAATAAAAAAAAAATCCTGGAATACCCCTTAAATGTGACTCAGTAGTGTCTATGTACCCCTCTTGCTTTGGAGAATTTTCTCCAAACCCTATATCAGGGCATAATTTAGCACCTGGACAGCCTGTAGCATTACTTGGTGGTATTGAATGCCTTTGTCATCCAGTAACTGCCTATGCACATCAGCCACTTTAGGCCAGGCTCTGTACTGCACTAGAAGAAACCCAGGGCCTGCTGCTTCAGCATAAAGTCTGACAATGGCTCTGAGGATTGTATCCCAGTATCTAACAATATTTAGGGTACAGTTGACCATGTGGAGGTTTGTGTGATCCTCTAAGAATATGCCTTCCCAGATCGTCACTGACATTGGACCCTCATGTAAACCCCATAAAGTTTGTTTCTTAAAATTTGCTCAGTAAGATGCATATCAGTTGCCCACTGGAAGTAATTTTGTAGGGATCTGACAGTGCTCCTCCTTTTCCTCTTCAAACAAAGAAAAAGATACAGGTCATTCTGTTGAGTTCATGTCTTTCTATATCTTGTCTAGCTCTACTCATGCAACAGCCAATGTCTTGGTATCTGCTTCTTAGAAAGTTATCTTTTAAGTGCCTAAACTTGAATCTGGGTATTGTATGTCTAACCTGGTTAACATCTTTACTGCCACCACTGGGGGATTACACACAGGCTGACCATACATCCCAGTACTTGTGATGAGTGATGTCCCTGACCTTGCACACTGAGGAGTGAAGCAGGAGGATCTCAGGGAAGCCTGCCTGAACCTTTGGCCCTGGTGTGTACCCTAGATTGGGCACTAGGACAGTAACTAACTACCGCCTGGGTCAGCTGCATTGCTCTACTGCTCCTTCAGGCGGGGACCTATAGCAATGACACAGCCATAGCAGTAAGTCCTGATGCTGGACCAGAGGAACAATAGAGCACTGAAGCAGTGGGGCAAGTACCCTTCTGCAAAGACATAAAGAGGTTACCTGGCAGGAGTTTCTTTTTTTTTTTATAACTGTGCCCATTCTATAACCCTCTTCTCACCCCCTAGTGCTTTCAAGGTGCCTCCAGTATCCTGCTTTCGTCCTGGTGTGATCCCAATACGCCACAGTGCAACTTAGGGAATCATTGCCCGTAGTAGTATCCCATCTTGGCTAGTAATTGGCTGAGGAGGAGTGTGATGTATTGGGCCTGGATATTAGGAAATAGACCGCTGCCGCTCCGCCCATCACTGGCTGAGGTGGGACACTGCAGTGGCCATTGATTCACTGAGCTGCAACATGATGTATTGGGACTGGGAAGCAGGAAGAAGACTGTACCGAGGCATGGAACAGGATACCAGAGGCACTGTGGGAGCACTGGAGGTGGGAGCACTAGAGGTAATTTTTTTTTTTTTCTGACAGAATGGGCATAGTTAACAAGAAGAAAAAAAAAACAACTTGCACCCCATAACCCCTTTAACTCTTTCTGGACTTTCAACCAGAATTAATTCTGCATGACTTACACATCACAAATGTCTTTATCTTATTCTCTGCAATATAATAACTTCAACCTTGAATACAAGTCTTCTCAAGTGTATCTTATTCCAGTCAATCTGGGAAGACCCCTTATGGTAGAGATTTATCTAAATTGGATTCTTTCGATAATTACTAGCAACTCTAAAGTGTGGTAAACCCTATTTTACACGTTACCTTCGTGTCTGGAGTAATTATTTTGCACACAGCAGCAACAGTACACCATCAGACACGTCACCGAAGTGTACCACAGGGTCAAGGACTACCACCTATTGCACACACCCCTAGTTATAAAAGTTGCAAAGGCTCATAGGAAGACCTACAAGGTCAACCAACTTTTACTTTTATAGCAGTATTACAGTTAAAAGTAGAAACATAGGCTAGTACATGTGGAGGCCAACATTGGAAAACTATTGGCTGTACTAGGAATGCTGAAAATACGCTTGCCATTATTGACTTCCAGTGTGCTATTAGTGCCCACTTTACCTCCAGTTTACATCCTACTTCACAGGACTCAACAATTACACAGTAAAAAGGAATACAAAGGACAGCCATTTCTCTAATGTGCAGTGGATAGATATGAGGTTGGTGAACTTTAAAGCCAGAAGAACACATTTGTTGGTCAGAGATAAGGAATAACATCAAAAGCCCATTTACCCAAAAATATAAGCCAAAGTAAAATTATTATGGCCACAAAAGCCAACTAACATGAGGATCAGTGAAAGGTGGGACACTTTATCTCATGGCAACAACAGCAGCTTTGATGTTTGACTATAATTAAGATCCCTGTCTCTTGCAAACGCACAAAACTATGAACATTCATCTTCTTACATTTTAGCTTCTGTATCTGTATTCATAATTTAATATTACAATCTCTCAGTACAAAAGACTTATAGAGCACATTATCTTCTACAAACAGTTTCACAGGATACTGGAAAGTTCAGCCCACTGGCTGTTCGTGTTCCTTTGTTATATAAGCTGCTCTGTAGTTGACTACATAATGGGTATAGTTTAGGACAGTATATATATTTTCTGACACACAGTAGCATTAAAAATAGAATCAACTACTTCATTACAGTTCATAAAAAAGTATACCTCCATTTACAAGTCAAATATGCCAAAATGACATTCTTTTGTCATATGAATATACAACGTTTCCAACCATGTAGGTGCTTGACTCAAAAGGAAAGTAAGGGTACGTTCGCACGTGTGAATTTTTGCTGCAGATCTGCTGCTGCAGACTTTGCTTCCCATTGACTTCAATAGGTAGCAAAATCTGCTACAGCAGATCTGCAGTAGAAAAAAACTAATGTGTGAATGTACCCTTATACGTTTTACATCAATATGAATTTCTACTCATCTACCCAAGTGTAGAATGAACCTAGCCCAACAACACTCAAAGTGTAGAGAGATGTGCATACGGCATATATGGTGACTGCTTTTAAACTTAGGTGCTTTAGATGTTATTGGCTATATTTAACTGTTTTAGCATTCATTTGCACATGAACCACAAATGAGATAAATCAACATACCATAAGGTATTGGGCGGGGGTATTGGGCCTCGTTGCTGCTTCCAGGGAGTAGTTGTGTAACGCAGCAGTCACTATTATGTCCTGCAGGAATGATGGAATTGGAGACTGAATCGTTTCGTCCACGGGCTGCTGTTTCAGGGCAGGTACAGCCAGTCTGTGTCAATCCACAAAGTACACCCCAGTCACGAGCTCTTAAGCACTCCTCAAACCATCGGCATAGTACTCCACAGGCAAACTGACTAGAGTTATCGTGGTTGACTAAGAGCACCTCCACAAAGCGAAAACTCAAGATAGAGTCAGGTAGTAGCTGAATGGACAGGGGTTGCTCAGACAAACATATCCGAAGGAAATTTTTGTCAAAATGAGAGAAAGTAAAAGGTGATCCAGATATACAAAGTTCACGAGCTTCTTCTGCTCCCTCTTCAGGATGGTTGCAAGTGTGGTTGGGAAGATAATGATCCAAAGGTTGCACCATGGGGGATAAATGAGAGCACACTTGCTCCTCGTGTGTGAACTTCAGGTACAATGTGTATTTTGTTGGGTCTGGATTTTCCAGGGTCCAAGAGCAGCCAGGGGAGAAAACAGGAAATAGGTCCTTAAGAGAAAAGGCTCCGTACAGAACTCCAGAAGCCAAAGCCGAGCATGTGCTCGGTGTGGGGTGAGAACCCCAAGAGCACAAGACAAGAGACGATATCACAGATAGTAAGAGGGGACAAGCAGTGTTCATCCTATGACATGGGCCCTAAAAAAAGAAGAACAGAATATAAGTTTAGTAATGTAAAATTCACAGAGTGTTAGCAATGTATGCATACTGAATAGTCAAATGAAGAGAACAACAATCAGCAACATTGTTATTAATTCATCACTGGGTTTTTGTCAAAGCATGGAAAAAGTTTGAGATATATCTTGAAGCTCATGGGCCCTGATGCAAATTCAGCACCAGGTACCCCAAATGGCAAGTGCAATAACTTTCTAGAACTATGAGATGCATAAATAATGTATGAATAGCATAACAGTAGCATAAAACAAAAATAAATCAGGATAATGGATGGTATTTTCAAAGTGTAAATACATGTACAATGTTGTTGCAGTGGCAGAAAACACATTTAGGGTATATTTACACGTACAGTATTCTGCACAAATTTGATGCGCAGGATTTCAAGCTGTGCTCAGTCATTCAGTTTACTTTGAGATCTGCAGCAGAAAATCCTGCACATCAAATCTGCACAGAATACTGTACATGTGAATAGACCATTAAAACTCCTGGCAACTCCGAAACCCACCGCTAGATGTAGTGATATACATAATTGCTGGAAGTCCCATGGACTTGCACGGGACTTCCTTAAGGACCAAGCCCATTTTAACCTTAAGGACCTGGCCAATTTTATTTTTGTGTTTTAGTTTTTTGCTCCTCTCCTTCTAAAATCCATAACTCCTTTATATTTCCATCTATAGACTCATATAAGGGCTTGTTCTTTGCGTGACCAATTGTACTTTGTAATGAAACCTCTCATTTTACCATAAAATGTACGGTGAACCCAAACAATTATTTTTTTAGGGAGGAAATTTAAATGAACACCACAATTTTGCACATTTTGGAGGGTTTAATTTTCACAATGTACAATTTACAGTAAAAATGATGTGTTCTTTATTCTGTGGGTCAGTATGATTAAAATGATACCCATGGCTAGATATTTATATATTTTTGTACCGCTTGAAAAAAATCTTTTTGTACAAAATCAGTAATCTAAAATTGCCCTAATTTGACCACCTATAACTTTTTCACTTTTCCGTATATAAGGCGGTATATAAGGCGGTATATTTTTGCGCCATCATCTGTACTTTTTATCGATACCACATTTGCATATATAAAACTTTTAGATAATTTTTAATTAATGTTAACGTTTACGCCATTCACCGTACAGGATCATTAACATTATATTTTGATAGTTCGTAAATTTACGCACGCAGTGATGCCATATATGTTTTTTTTTTTACACTTTTTATGTCCCCATAGGGGATTGCTAATACTGTTCAGTGCTATGCATAGGGCACAGCACTGATCAGTGTTATCAGTGATCCTCTGCTCTGGTCTGCTCGATCTCAGAC
The DNA here is from genome assembly GCF_029499605.1 of Hyla sarda. Taxonomy (NCBI): domain Eukaryota; kingdom Metazoa; phylum Chordata; class Amphibia; order Anura; family Hylidae; genus Hyla; species Hyla sarda. The sequence continues at coordinate 252,956,963 of NC_079190.1, read as the reverse complement.
CAGAGCAGAAGCTGCCGGGAGATGGACGGAGACAGGTGAGGGGACCTCTGTCCACCATTACAGATGATAGGATCCCCCTCGGCAGTCGGGGGAATCGATTATCTATTTTAACATGCACATTGCCGCAGATGCCGTGATCTGTACTGATCACGGCATCTGAGGGGTTAATGGCGGACTTCTGCGCGACCTCGGATTTCGGCCATACCTGCCGTGTATGATGCGAGCACCGCTCCGATGCTCGCGGTCATACACAGGATGTTAATGTAGGTCCTTGTGCACTAAGTACCGCCTCACCAGGATGTACATTTACGTCGGTGGTCATTAAGGGGTTAAATTCAGTAGGCCGCACACTTTAGAAGCAGGCTACCACGTCAACAACCTTGCTCATGTATTACAATGAATGCCCATTCATCTTAATGGTTACAATCTTCCAACTGAAAAATCTGCTGTTTACTAGGGATGTTGTGATCTGGATCCATGGTGATCAGATGATTTTTTTTTAGAGCTTTATGTAATGGAACAATCAGTATAATGTACTTATATTAAAAGGAAGTTCAACAAATAATGCCAGTTATTGGCTTAATTGTGGTATAGCTCATGCAATGCTATAATAACAAATTTCAATGTATCCATGCATCAGTAATAATTCATTCAAAGCAAAATACGTTCTGTGTTGCTCACTATATATTTTTCCATACTTCATTCACACAACCAATGTGTTAAAATAAAAAATGAAGCCTTACTGCAGTCTGCAACCATCACTCGGGGAAGCATAGTAGGACAGAAAGATGTTTTATTGAAAGCAAATGGAGCTGTAGAAATGATATTCATTTCTACAGTAATCTCCCCCTTGTAGCGTATTCTCTTACCTGATAGTGGAGTAAATAGAAACAGTGGATTTAGAGCACTGAATGGTGCAGTGGATGTTATGAATAGTAGATATTACACTTAATAACCAGGTGCACCACTTCTATTGGAATTAGATGCAGCCAAGCATTTCCTAATATTTCCTATCAGCCTCTGCAGTTGTGAATTCTTCTTTGCAGAAGTGGGTACGTTCTGAACTCAGTTCTAGCCCTGCCACATCACTATCGTGTTAAAACAAAGCTGTTTGATTCTAGATCATTGTCTTGCTGCATATCCCAAAATATTCTTCACCCTCCAACTAGGGTTGCTACCTTTCTTGCATAAAAAATACCGGACATACTAATTTGCATAATTAATTATATATGCGTGACATTACAGGATACATATGTGCAGGGGAAATTTTGTCCTATTCTGACCCCTATAACTTTTTTATTTCTCCTTATACGGGGCCTGTATGAGGATTCATTTTTTGCGCCCCGATCTGTAGTTTTTAACAGTACCATTTTTGTTTTGATGTGACTTTTTGATCGCTTTTTTTTAATAAATTCGGAAGTTGCAGTTAGTTACTAACTATAACTCCCAGATTGCTCTGATACAGCCTGTGGCTCAGCAGCTGCCCCAAACGAAAACTACAACTATCAGCATGTTGGACTATATAGTAGTACAGTGTATAGTATAGGTCAATGTTTCCCAACCAAGGGTGCCTCCAGCTGTTGCAAAACTACAACTCCCAGCATGTTGGGCTATATAGTAGTATATAGTATAGGTCAGTGTTTCCCAGCCAGGAGTGCCTCCAGCGGTTACAGAACTACAACTCCCAGCATGCCCAGACAGCCGACGGCTGTCCGGGCAGGCTGGGAGTTGAAGTTTTGCAACAGCTGGAGGCACTCTGGTTGGGAAACACTGGTATAGTATATGGTGCAACATTCTGGGAGTTGGAGGAATGGTTGGATAAATACCGGACATTGCATTGCCGGTACTTTTAATATAAACATACCGTCAGGGTGGCCAAAATACTGTATGTGCCGGTGAAATACCGGCGAGGTGGCAACCCTACCCCCCAACCTGAAGAATATATAGAATGAATGAGAATCCTGTGAAATGGTCCACGTTCCATAGTAGAAATGGCTCCAAACACCATCACCCTACCAGTTTTAAGAGATGTTGCTACTGCAAAATGCTGCATTTGCTTTGTTCCAGACAGATCAGATTATAATGGCCTCCGACATGAATGGAGAACCTTAAAGCGTACCCATCAGATCCAACAAAAAAAAATATATTACTCCGTACCTAATCCTGACCATGTACATCAAATATTTTTTTTTTTTACACTTTTTTTTTTATTACACTTTTAATTTAGCTCACTAATCTGAATTCCTCTCAAAGGGAGGGGGCGTGGCCTCACTGTGCAGGTCTCCGCCCCCTCCCTCAGTATGCTGTTTGCTCTCATCTCCCCTAGAATTAGCAAAACTACAACTCCCAGCCTGTCCTCACTGACAGTAGAGGGACACAAGCTGACAGTGGGAGGATTTTTCATCCAGCTGTGAGCCCTGCGCTCACAACTGTCAATCAAGGGAGTGTGTCCATGACATAGGTGATGATGCATGGACACAGCAGGACTAGTATGTGTCCAAGCAGGCGGGGGGGGGGGGGTTCCAGTTGTTTGACTGGCATTTTCAGTATGAAATACTGAAAATGTTCTAATCAAATCAATTGCAAAACCTATTGGTTTTGCATGCTTTACAACATATCAAAAGTTTTTGTATGTGACAGTGCCCATTTCACTCTCATAAATGTTCCCAGATGCTTTGTGAACTACTTAATGAGTTGTCAGAGTAGTTACTTTGCTGGCCTCTCTTGGGAATAGTCACCACTGTTTGAAGTCTTCCTCATTTTGATAATAGCTTTCATGCTTTTCCTGATATTTACAATGACTCTATAACCCTTTTCAGACTGATACATTTCAACAATTTTGGTTAATTTCTTCTGGACTCCAAATTAGCAGTTCAGGGACAAACCTAGAGAGATGTCTAAATTACAGTACTGCAATGAAAAGAATGCTAACATTTCTAATTAGTAATGTCAAAGACTGATATCATATCGCAGGCGGCATGTGGGCGAGCAATATTTTTACTTACAGTACTGAAACCAGTTATTACGTTCGAGGGACAATTACATTTTCTTGTTAGTAATGGATACTTTTGTTCCTTAAAAAGTATATTGTGTTTACTCGAGTCTGTACCATCTAATAGTAAAAAAATGTAAATGGTAAAAACCATAAAATATTGTAAGGGCAGATTTATGCAATGTACAGTCATGGCCAAAAATGTTGGCACCCCTGAATTTTTTCTAGAAAATGAAGTATTTCTCACAAAAGAGGATTGCAGCAACACATGTTTTGCTATACACATGTTTATTCCCTTTGTGTGTATTGGAACTAAACCGAAAAATGGAGGAAAAAAGCAAATTGGACATAATATCACACCAAACTCCAAAAATGGGCTGGACAAAATTATTGGCACCCTTTCAAAATTGTGGAAAAATAAGATTGTTTCAAGCATGTGATGCTCCTTTAAACTCACCTGGAACAAGTAACAGGTGTGGGCAATATAACAATCACACCTGAAAGCAGTTAAAAGGAGAGAAGTTCACTTAGTCTTTGCATTGTTTGTCTGTGTGTGTCACACTAAGCATGGACAACAGAAAGAGGAGAAGAGAACTGTCTGAGGACTTGAGATCCAAAAGTGTGGAAAATATCAACAATCTCAAGGTTACAAGTCCATCTCCAGATTTCTAGATTTGCCTTTGTCCACAGTGCGCAACATTATCAAGAAGTTTGCAACCCATGGCACTGTAGCTAATCTCCCTGGGCGTGGACGGAAGAGAAAAATTGATGAAAGGTGTCAACGCAGGATAGTCCAGATGGTGGATAAGAAGCCCCAAAAAAGTTCCAAAGATATTAAAGCTGTCCTGCGGGCTCAGGGAGCATCAGTGTCAGCGCAAACTATCCGTCGACATTTAAATGAAATGAAACGCTATGGCAGGATGACCCAGGAGGACCCCACTGCTGACACAGAGACATAAAAAAGCAAGACTAAATTTTGCCAAAATGAACTTGAGTGAGCCAAAATCCTTCTGGGAAAATGTCTTGTGGACCAAGATAGAGCTTTTTGGTAAAGCACATTGTACTACTGTTTACCAAAAACAGAATGAGGCCTACAAAGAAAAGAACACAGTACCTACAGTGAAATATGGTGGAGGTTCAATAATATTTTGGGGTTGTTTTGCTGTCTCTGGCACTGGGTGCATTGAATGTGTGCAAGGCGTCATGAAATCCGAAGATAACCAATGGATTTTGGGTCACACTGTACAGCCCAGTATCAGAAAGCTGGGTTTGTGTCCGAGATCTTGGTTCTGTCAGCTGGACAATGAACCCAAACATACGTCAAAAAGCACCCAGAAATGGATGGCAGCAAAGCGCTGGAGAGTTCTGAAGTGGCCATCAATGAGTCCAGATCTAAATCTCATTGAACACCTGTGGAGAGATCTTAAAATTGCTGTTAGGAAAAGGCACCCTTCCAATAAGAGAGACCTGGAGCAGTTTGCAAAGGAAGAGTGGTCCAACATTCCGGCTGAGAGGTGTAAGAAGCTTATTGATGGTTATAGGAAGAGACTGATTTCAGGTATTTTTTCGAAAGGGTGTGCAACCAAATATTAAGTTAAGGGTGCCAACGAATATTCGTCCTATATTTGCGAAATTTGCATATTCACTATGTTCGTTCTTTTTTTTTCTTTCATGCGAAAATTCATAATGAAATTTGCATAGTGTGCATGCATAATTATATATTTCATCTAAAAGAAGGGAGGGGTCAGTGTCCTCTGACTGGAAGTGCCGATATTTGTGAATTTGCATATTCGCATATTTGCATGTATTCGCATATTCACCCCCCAAAAATAAAAAGAATATTTGTCATTACGTATATATATATATATATATATATATATATATATATCACTATATTCCAAATATGCGCAAAATCGTGAAGTGCCGATATTCACGGTAAAAATTTACATTTTGAATATTGATAATCAGCAACCCACTAATATATTTGGTGAGCATTTAAAACATATTAAGGTGTTGCACAGGGGCACGTAGGGAAATCAAAAGACACCATAGCAAAATTGAGACAGGGCTCCCAAAAAAGTATGTCCCTTTCATTTTCACGGATAAGGTTTCCTAAAATCTAGACGGATAACAAGATCATTAAAAGGTCATTAAAAAAAAGTGGATATTTCTCATTACTTGATGTACTGGCCATACTTTTTTTTTTTTAAAGCCTGCTTCCATAACTGGATTGGACCTGCTTACTGATCCAATCTAACAGAAGCACCAAGCCACCTATTTACCATCACTGTTACTTATGCACAAGTCTCCTCATGTCCATCAAATATACGCACACTAGACGGTATAATCACACATAGGAGAGCATTTATCAAGTCACACCAGTGGCACAGATACTCCAATGTCGCACATTTCGCACCACTTGTGACAAGGGGGTGTGAAGGTGGAAGATTGTTCTGCCGCACACGGGGGGGGGGCATTGTAATGTATCAATAATGGTGTTGCAATGTGTGATTTTATGTATGTTTTTTTTGCGTCAAATGGAGCACAGTTGCGCCAAAATTAGCAATTGTCACACGCAAGTTTTGTAATTTTGGCACAAATGCAGCCCTACAAAAGGTGCAGACTCCTGCCCCAGAATTCCAGGCAGAACTTTCTGACTGTGCGGCAGTTAAATCTGACCTTGGTACTTTAGCTGGTTTACGGAGGTAAAGCTTGCACAGCCAGGGCCTTTTTTGCTGTTTTTAATTTGTGCATTAGGGGGAATATTCATGCAGACCTCTACCTTGAAAAAGTGTTACATTTCCCCCTAGCACCCAATCAGGTTGCTTCTTTTATTGTTCAGGGTCCTTTTTCCACTTTCTGGTTGGGCACTGTTTAAATGTTCTACATTCTATTGTTGTAGCTATTTTTTCTGTCATTTTATTTTTGGTGTGGATTTGCGCCTTAATGATGGTATTTGTGCCAAAAGTTGCGCCAAATTGAAAAGTTGCAATTAATGAATTCCAAACCAATGCATGATTTCAACTGAAATCACGACAAACACCGTCAAATCAGTGATAATGTTCTAAACCATTTGGCGCAACTGTTTGTCGCAAAAAGTAACATAAAGGAAAAAGCGACAAAACAGTAAAAAAAAACTGTGTAAAAGCCTTCATACATTCCCCACAATGGCAGCCATGGAGCATGCACCTATTAGTAAATCAGGGGACCAATAGTGAGTAAAGCTTTACTCATGTGCGGAGCACCTAAAACCTAAAGACAATAAATATCCCCCCTTATGCTTTGTTCACACACCGTATGCACTGTGGTTTCTGTTTATAATGGAAACCACAATGCTGTGCAGAATCTGTCTTGACAGATATCAATAGTGCCCGATAGTCTCTATTAATGTATAAGGGGGTTCATCAGAATAGATTATGGTGTCTGTCAGTTAAAAAGGAGTCAATGCTGCCAAATTATTCTAAAACAATGGATTTTATGATGGAGCCTTCTGCCGGATGCAGATGTAAACAGAACCTAAAACCACCCTAGCAAACATTGTAGAAATAAGACGTTTTCAGAGTTTACTATATATATATATTTATATATATATATATATATATGGTAACTAGCTTTGAAGTTAGTGGGCATGTTCACCTTCATTAAGTATTCTGCCTGTTGTCTCTTATAGATGTGTCCAGAGTCATGTGATGTTAGATACCTACAGTAGTCTTAAAGGGGTACTCCAGGGAACTAAACCCATAGCCAATCCTTTCCCTCTCACCAACCTACAGTATGTATTTGTCTAAATATCATTAATTAGCTATATAGAGCAGTTTCCCTCTTTCAGCGGTCACTTGCATGCAGCAAGTGAGAGAAAAACATAATTTTTAGATCCACTTTGTCTCCTCAGTGACAGTGTCTCCCTTCAAGACAACACCACCTGATTTCTGTCTGATTTCTGTTTGGTCTAGAGCTCTGGCTGTACAGCCACACCTCCCCTCCCCCTCCCCTCCCTGTGTGAGGAGCTTGTGAGCTGTGAGAGAAGAGCAGTGAAGATTCTCAGTCACAATTGAGCACTTAGCTGCTGTTTTTCTGCTGAAAACCTAATAACTGACTTCTGCTATTCAGAGCACAGCATGATTTATTGCTGGGGGAAGAATAGTCTGAAAGAAAAGACATGTACAGTGTGTGAGCTTCAGTGGGCTGGCAGCCATTACACATAGCTGCACTGACTTCTGGGAGTTGTAGTTTGTGCTGTTAACAAAGAAAACGTTTTTAGGAGACATCAGGGTCCAAAGGAGCTGCAAAAACCACATGGATATCTACAGAGGACACAGAACAGGTATTGTGGTGGCTTTGGGGCATTTTCATGTTTCTTAATTTCCCTGGAGTACCCCTTTAACATTGTGAGCGCACATTCATTTAGGTAACTTTTAATAACTGTGATGAGCTGAACAAATTATTCATCCTGAAATACTGTATATTTTACTTACGGTACATCACTTTAATTGATGCAATGGTAATATTATAGTAAAATGGAAGCCCTCATTTATGACATCCATTGCTCTTGGGAGACGTATGAGGCAAAGAAATGTGACTGCAAAAAGCATTATGTAGCCAAGAAGAGGTTTAATAGGCTTCTTTCTGGTCCATGACTTCAAAGTGTGTAAGGGGCCAAAATTTCTGATGGCAGCCATGCCAGCTAGTACTGTCAATGATGGTGCTCCTGGTATACAGGAGCCCATTGCCACCACTGAATGCCTAAATGCTCCTATGAGGTCGCAGGGGGAGCGAGGCACTGGCACTGAAGACATCTCTCTGTATACACATACACACCAGTGTTTTCCAACCAGGTGCCTCCAGCTGTTGCAAAACTATATTTGGGTAATCAGGGGGTTGTAGTTTTGCAACAGCTGGAGGCACCCTGGTTGTGAAACGCTGATATGTATACCATTATAAAAAAATTAGGTTTTGCCTAGGGTGACAAAAATCATTGAACCAGCCCTGTATGGCTTCATTTTTTGATGGTCCCACTACCAGGACCCCCACTCATTCTGTGAATAAAAAAGAAGCTCTACTTAGCTTTTGACCCTTCAAGGATTCTCTTCAAAGTGGTACTCCCAACACCTGCTATACAAAGAACTACAGTACAATATTCCCTTTGGCTTGCCTGATTCTGTGTTGCAGTTTACTGCATAGCGGATGGTCAGGTGTGCCATTACGCTGAGAATAACTGTGAAGGTGCAACAACACCAAATGGATGTGGCCCTTCATTTATAGCATCAGTGAGGGTCCCAACTCTTGGAGCCTCTTCAATCAGAAAGTGATGGTATGTCTTAACAATATGCCATAGTTTTACTCCTTAAAGGGATAAAATGGAAAACATTTTTTTAAGCACCTGGTGCCAGAAAGTTAAACAGATTATTAAATTATGAAGAAAGCAGGTAGATGCCAGCGATTAAGAAACTTCACCTTTATTGGAACCACATAAAATCATCGACATGGAGAGAATTCAGTAAGACAAACATTTAAAATTCCAGGAGTCAGCGCCAAGCATGACGCGTTTCAGGTCATGTGACCTTTCATCAGATGCATGATGCATCTGATGAAAGGTCACATGACCTGAAACGCGTCATGCTTGGCGCTGACTCCTGGAATTTTAAATGTTTGTCTTACTGAATTCTCTCCATGTCGATGATTTTACGTGGTTCCAATAAAGGTGAAGTTTTTTAATCGCTGGCATCTACCTGCTTTCTTCATATCCTTGGAGGATTATATTGCCGTGTGGTGGCCGGGTGAGCTGACTATCTTCCTACTTTGCTCTAGATTATTAAATTACTTCTATTTAAAAATCTTCATCCTTCCAGTACTTATCAGCTGCTGTATACTCCAGAGGAAGTTATTTTCTTTTTAAATTTCCTTTCTGTCCAACCACAGTGCCCTCTGCTGACATATCTGTCCATTTTAGGAACTGTTAAGAGCAGGAGCAAATCCCCATAGCAAACCTATCCTGCCCTGGACAGTTCCTAAAATGGACAGAGGTGTCAGCAGAGAGCATTGTAGTCAGACAGAAAGGAGATTCAAAATGAAAATAACTTCCTGTGGAGTATACAGCAGCTAAGAAGTACTGGAAGGATTTCAATTTTTAAATATAAGTCATTTACAAATCTGTTTAACTTTCTGGCACCAGTTGATTTAAAAAATGTTTTCCAGTGCAGTACCCCTTTAAATACCCTGTGTGTCCTTCTAAATGTCATTTGGCATAACAGTAATATATTGCATTACAAAATGTCTATTTAAATACCTAACATACTTTATATAATAACCCAATTGTATTTCTCATTTGGGCTTTGGCCAACATTAACATTTTATGAAAAAACAAAACAAAAGAGTGACAAAAATGTTCTTATATTAGCAAGATATTATTCTGCAAATACTTTGACCTTAGTCACAAATTCATGAACATTTTAGAAAACGTATGTATGCCAAAAATGACTTTTTTTCTGTCCATTATGGAACGTCCAGAAGATGATATAAAATGAAGTCTACCATTAATTGCAGTAAGAAGACTGTGAGTGTTCAGTGAGGTTAGATCAATATTTGTATGTTAGGAGCTGCTGTGAACTTAAGTTCTTTTAAAGTCATTTCATGTATTACTCATATTTCATGGCCACTACTTAAGTATACTCAAATGGTACTGTTATAATATGCTATTCATACTCCTACAGGTTTCTCAGGCTGTAAATTGTTGCTTGATGGAATAGCACTATGTCTGAATTATCACCTGAATTCTAAAAGCAAATTTAAAAACCACATTTCTTCCTCCTAAACGCAGGGTGATTTACAGTGGCATTGCAAACACCTATAAATAAGCTATGTATTAATAAATGCACAGTATGCCAGGTCTGAACGTGTAATTAAAACATTTACTGCGCCGACATATTAATTAGCAAAATAAAAACACCTTCCATGGGAAGACGAATCTCAGGGTAGTAATGTAGGCAGCTATCATCTTAAGTAGAATCATAATAATTCTTATTAATTACTATCTTGAAAAGCAATCTGGCCCAAGAGTGCAACAGTTCATGCTATCATGCTACCATTCTATATTTAAATTGAGAAATTCCTAGGATAAAGCAAATTTTTTAACATTCATAAAATCAATATTTGGACATTTAAAAGGGTACTCCAGTGGAAAACTATTTTTTTCTAATCAACTGGTGCCAGAAAGTTAAACAGATTTGTAAATTACGTCTATATAAAAATCTTAATCCTTCCACTACTTATCAGCTGCTGTATGCTGCCGAGGAAGTTATATAGTTATTTTCTGTCTGACGGCAGTGCTTTTTGCTGACACCTCTGTCTGTGTAAGGAACTGTCCAGAGCAAGAAAGGTTTGCCATGGGGATTTGTTCCTGCTCTGGACAGTTTCTGACATGGACAGAGGTGTCAGGAGACAGTAGTGTGGTCAGACAAAAAAGAACTACATAACATTTTTTTTAGAGCATACAGCAGCTGATTGGAAGGATTAAGATTTTTATACAAATCTTTTTAAACAAATCTGCTTAAAGGAGTACGCCACTGGAAAACATTTTCTTTTAAATCAACTGGTGCCAGAAAGATAAACAGATTTGTAAATTACTTCTATTAAAAAAATCTTAATCCTTCTGTAATGTCCTTTTATTTATTTTTTGTATTTTTTCTGTTTAGGTGTGTATTCACACACTAGTTTGTTCAGAGCAGTTTGCTATTTTACCTAGATAGGGAATAGTTAATGCTCTGAGCGAATGAGAACTCGGGTGGAGTTATTTATCCAGAGTTCTCCTGCATTCTGGTGCTGGTTATTGAGTGCTATACTACTAGGTCTGTTTGTGCTATGTTCTGACTATGTCTGCTTGAGCATTTACCTTGTATTTATCTTGCTTTTTTATCTGGGTTTTTAGCCATAGTTATATAGCATGCTCCTTTTATTTTAGTCTGTGTTACATTAGTCGGTTTTAGGATTATGTTTATTTGTTCTGCTCTGTCTGTGTTCTCTGTGTCTGAGTCTTGCTTGTACCCTGTGTATTGTATGCTATATTCCTGTTTGGTATTCTGGAGTCTATTCAGACTCATCCGGTTCTAGTCTGTATGTTATATTCTTGTTCAGTATTCTGGATTCTATTCAGATTCCTCCGGTTCTAGTCTGTATGTTTTATTCTTGTTCAGTATTCTGGAGTCAATTCAGACTCATCCGGTTCTAGTCTGTATGCTATATTCTTGTTCGGGATACTGGAGTCTATTCAGACTCATCCGGTTCTAGTCTAGTGTTTCATGTATTATATTTTTGTTTCCTACTGGGTCAGCATTTTGTCCACACGGTAGAGTGTGTCTGCTTACCAGTAGCTTATTTGGCATTATTATTAATGGCTACTCCTATAGTGGGGAGTCCAGTTTGTATGTTCTGTGTCCCAGTGTGAACAGTGTCCTATATCTATATCCTGTTTGGTTGATCTGATCTTTGTCCTTTGTACTTTTACCTGTTTGTGAACAGTGTTCTATTTTACTTGTTCAGTTTAGTTTTTTAGCTCTCAGTTCTTCTGTTTATCCCCTTCCTCTGCTGGATTCTGCTGTATACTCATATCATGCCTAGTCTTGTTCATTTTATCTTCCGTTTATCTGATATCCGGTTTATGAACTGTTTGTTAATTCACCATATTCTGCCATGTTGTTGTTTGTATTCTGTCTGATATATCTGGTTGTCTAATAGTTTTCTGTTCTGGTCTTTGACCGACTATGTGTTTTTACACCACTGCACTTTAGTGCAGGAAGGGACGGTGCCCAATTGTTGATCCATCGTTTAGGATGGATGGGCAAGTAGGCAGGGAGAGATGTTTTAGGGGCAGTTTAGGGCTCACTCTCCCTGTCCCCAGTAGGTCGTGAAACCTTCCTGCACTTATCAGCTGCTGTATAATACAGAGGAAGTTCTTTTCTTTTTGAATTTCCTTTCTGCATAATCACAGTGCTCTACTGACACCTCTGTTCATTTTAGGAACTGTCCAGAGCAGGATAGGTTTGCTATGAGGATTTCCTCCTACTCTGGACAGGTCCTAAAATGGACAGAGGTGTCAGCAGAGAGCACTGTGGTCAGACCGAAAAGAAGTTTAAAAAGAAAATAATTTCTTGATGGAGCATACAGCAGCTGATAAGTACTGGAAGGATTAAGATTTTTAAATAGAAGTAATTTACATATCTTTAACTTTTAGCACCAGTTGATTTAAAGGGGTACTCCAGTGAATCAAAATGATTGCTAAACTAACAGTTTTTATGAAGTTATACAGATTTGCAATTTTTCTCTTAAAAATGTTTCTAATTTTCTTGTAGCTCAAGGTGTTCCTGACTGCAGGGGATCATGTGCAGAGGATCAGATGGTAGCAGTGTTAAAGCATGCAATTGCTAATCCCCTGCTTTAGCACTGGAACACACTTGTCCCTGCTCCAACACTGCTGCATGCCAATGTCCTGTTAGACACAGTGATCCTCTGCAGACAGGATAACTCTGTAGCAAGGGATCCCTGTGCATACAGTAGAAGGGGATCGACGTGTAGCACAGATAAATAACAGCAAGCTTGTTAAGGAGATTGTGCCAGTGGGGGGAGCAGGGAGACCAAGTTGGGGCTATCTGCACTAGAAAAGGGTATGGTAGCAGAGAGCTACTAGATCAGTTGCTACATTTTTTATAAAGATACTTGTAAAACATCTAATGTAAAAAAAAAAAAAACATCTAATGTAGAAAGATAAATGTAAAAAAATCTATATTCTCATGAGTACCCCAAATAGACAGGAAAAATCCCAAACCCACACTATAAATAAACCCTACTCCTTTTGTCATCCAGCTCACGGAACTATCCCACAAAAATCAGGACTATTGGCAAATATGGACATGCAACCTTCTTACATGTGTAAAAAGTGCAAAACAGCACAAGGAAATTTGCAAGTGACAAGAAACTTATTTAGGAGGAAAGATTAAAGGGAACCATGGACAACATGAATCACTGACAGATATCTTAACCATATACTTTAAACTATAAACCTATAATTCACTTTGAACAGCTGTACCTTTCAGAGAAATGATGGTTCTATTTTCAGCCAGTAACAAGTACATATAATTCACACAGGAGTTATTGGAATTTTGGCGTCCGCACTGCCAGTCGATGGATGATGTCAGGCTTGACCAGGGGGGTAAGAAAATTTTTTTTTATTAACACACAACGCGTTTCTGGGCCGAGCCGGCCCTTACATCAGGCGTGCACACCTGATGGAAGGGCCGACTTGGCCCAGAAACGCGCTGTGTCATTAAAAATCTTTCTTCTGATGCATGCTTGATGTAAGGGCTGGCTCGGCCCATAAATGCATTGTGTGTTAATAAAAATATTTCTTCTTACTCTCCTGCTCAAGCCTGACATCATCCATCGACTGACAGCACGGACGCCAAAATTCCAAGATCTCCTGTGTGAATTAGATGTACCTGTTTGCATGCTTAGTCTGGACAGGTCATGGACAGGACATGAATATCATCTGTGATCTGCGCTTACTTTGCACAACCTGTGAAGGTCAGCGCATATGAGCACCAACACTACCCATTTTGTATTTTAACTGGTCCTACACACAGGAGCGCTTTGTGTCCCTCTTCTTTTCTTCAGCCAGTAACAGGGCTACGAGTGAAGACAAAAAGATCTGTCAAAGTGGGGAGTGCCCCCAATGAATTGTTGCCCTCTTCCTGTTGACATATACAACTATGGCTCATTTAAAATAGCACAAATGATTGTGATAGGGAAGCCTTTCAATGCAGCATGTTGCCCATGGTTTGGACAGCAACAACCTAGTGACAGAGTTAAAAAATTACTTGGAGAAGAAGTGTTTAACCTCTTAAGGACGCAGGACGTACCTGTACGCCCTGCGCCCGATCCCGGTGTTTAAAATGGGGTCACGCCGTGACCCCGCATCACACCGGGTTGGTCCCGGCTGCTATTCATAGCCGGGACCCTGGGCTAATAGTGTGCGGCACCGATCATTGTGCCGCGCGCTATTAACCCTTCAGACGCGGCGATCAAAGTTCATCACCGCGCTGAAAATGAAAGTAAACGCTTCCCGACAGCTCAGTCGGGCTGATCAGGACTATCACGATAAAATCGCGATGTCCCGATCAGCTAGGACGCGAGCGGAGGTCCCCTTGCCTTGCTCCGTCACGTCCGATCGGCATTTGATTGCTCCAAGCCTGAGCTACAAGCTTGAGCAATTGAGACCCTATCTCGCTGATCCATGCAAAGCTATGGCTTTGCAGGGATAATGGTAAAATATCAGTGTGTGCAGTGTTATAGCTCCCTATGGGAGCTATAACACTGCAAAAAAAAAGTGAAAAAAAAAGTTAACAAAGGTCATTTAACCCCTTGCTTAATAAAAGTTTGAATCACCCCCTTTTCCCATTAAAAAAAAAGTGTAAATAAAAATGAAAATAAACATATGTGGTATTGCCGCGTGCGTAAATGTCTGAACTATAAAAATATATAATTAATTAAACTGCATGGTCAATGGCGTACGTGCAAAAAAATTCCAAAGTCCAAAATAGCGTATTTTTGGTCACTTTTTATATCATACAAAAATGAATAAAAAGTGATCAATGCAAAAATGGTACCGATAAAAACTTCAGAACATGGCGCAAAAAATTTGCCCTAATACCGGCCCGTACGCAGAAAAATAAAACAGTTATAGGGGTCAGAAGATGACAATTTTAAACGTATACATTTTCCTGCATGTAGTTATGATTTTTTTCAGAAGTACGACAAAATCAAACCTATATAAGTAGGGTATCATTTTAACCATATGGACGTACAGAATAAAGATAAGGTGTCATTTGCACCAAAAAATGCGCTGCGTAGAAACGGAAGCCCCCAAAATTTACAAAATGAAATTTTTTCTTCAATTTTGTCGCACAATTAATTTTTTTTCTGTTTCGCCGTGGATTTTTTGGTAAAATGACTAATGTCACTGCAAAGTAGATTTGGTGGCGCAAAAAATAAGCCATCATATGGAATTTTATGTGCAAAATTGAAAGTGTAATGATTTTTAGAAGGTGATGAGGAAAAAATGCAAAAATGGAAAAACGCTGAGTCCTTAAGGGGTTAATATGTCTGGCAGATAGAAAAATACTGTGAGCTGTAAGAGAGTCAAATCAAAAGAGGGCATCCTCTACATCTAGAGGGGCTTCAATATCCAACACTCTTTACTGTATGAGCTGCATATTTGTGGAACATAGCAACTGGTTTGAGTAGATGATCACTGCAAGAAAGTATCTAAGCCTATTCAAAAGTAACATATAGTTTGAACATGTATGATCATCTCTTGGGATTACAAAGAGTCATTTGGCCCATACCTGATATTTTCCCCTAGAATAAAAAGAAGCTCAAATTCCATTTTCCTACCTCCCCTATTTCACTCTCCAGAAAGTAGGAAATATGTATTTTTTTTTACACTAACTATATATGTAAGTAGGGTTTTATATTGAGCCACCTGTACTGCATATTTTGCTGTTTAACAAACCAAAGGGCAGATAAACATAATTTAAAATATAGTTCACCATCAAACGTGGTATATGCAGTATGTTGGCTTCCTCTGTTGCTATGTTAACATTTCAGAGTACGGTATAAATTGTGATGCTGTCACAGGGATCACATTGTATTCATAGCTATAAGTCAAGCAAAAAAGATCAGAATTCTTGAGAAAAATCTGAGTAGAACTTTGTGCTGATCACTAAAAACCTGCTTGCTCCTCCAAAGCCGAAATACTGCTTGAAGCTAGTCCAAGAGAAGTTGTCTCTGTTTGCAAAGCAAAGTGTCAACAAGTTCACAAGTCCTTCGGCTCTGAGCCCAAACTCTTCGGGCACTTGTTTATGCTAACGTTCTCCCACTGTCTCCTCTGGGGGATTATGGTGAGAATAGGGAACAGACATTCAGTTATTTGTGCTCTGGAGCATGGAGAATCTATTCCATGCACGTCCCTGTCACAAGCTCAGGTGGGAAAATGAATACTCTAAGACCACTACAGATAATTTATCACCTGGGCAAATCTTTCATAACAAATGCCCTTTCCATACATCTTCTCCTCCGTCTCATTGTCTTGTTCTCATCTCTCCTCCCCTGTCAGACTGGAGTAACAGCTGTCAGCTCTGGCGTGAATCTGCCTTTCCTTTGATCCCTTTCAACTTAAGCATCATCTTTCCCTGTCTTGGGGACTTCTAGGAAAATTACATGCGGTATTATAAATAAAACACAAAACAAAAGCGAACATCCATGGTCCCTGCTGAAATATGGCCTGCTTTATAGCCTCGAACAGTGAATTGAACAGGGAAACATGGTGCTTCATGAGCGAGAGGATTATGAGGTGTGAGAGGAATGGTAAAAAGCCATTTTATTTATGCAAAGTGTACAACAGGCTGTCTTCTTCCACTGCCGTCTATAGCCATCAGATTCCACAGCGCTGGAGGGACACTTTCACATCAAGAGAGCTTAGACGCATTGACAAGCACGTCAATAAGACAGAGAAGTTGACTGCATATAAAAACACTTGGCGCACCTCATCTGCTTTTTTCCCTGACATGACATAAGCTGTGTGCCTTCGATGTTTGCTTTTAGTTTTTACTTAAAGTGATCCAGAAAAAAAGAAAATAAGAGCCTTCATGTATTAAGATATTTCTTAATCTAAGGGTCAGGCATGGATTCTGCTTTGAAACCTTTGTCAAATCTGATGACAATGCACCTCCAAAGAAACCATTATGAGGTTTTCACAATGCGGCTAATCCTCAGGTAGATCCCTGGCAGTGCAACGGGGTCATTCATGGGGCATTCTTGACAGAAACTTTAGGGTTTTAATCTGGTTTATGTCATGCAAATACATGTTGGGTTATCCAACATATGAACATATAAATTCCCAGTAACAAGATTAGAACAGGACACAAAAGGTCACATCCCTGTATACTTTCCTAGTAAGTGATTATTATTATTATGGCCTGTTTTGATGACCTGTTTCGTAGTAGGGGCTAATCAATTACCAACACTCTGCACCTTCTTATAAACAAAGGAAGGTGCAGGTGGAATGAAGTCCCCCACTACTTTATCCCTCTATAGGATGTTCCAATGAAGTTTTACTATTTTTTGTTTTATATTTCCAAAAATAGTAAAAAATCATTGGGACATCCTATCGAGTGATAAAGTAGTGGGGGACTTCCTTCCACCTGCACCTTCCTTTGTATATAAGAAGGCACAGAGTGTTGGTAATCGAATAGCCCCTACTACTAAACAGGTCACCAAAAGTATGGAGGCCACAAATACAGCAGTTAACTTCCTTCCTGTTAAAAAAAGGTTTTATCCATGCAAACTATGCATTGCGTTCAAATCCATGGGGAACACTCTCCCTACATTGGAGGTGGAAAAAACTCAGTATAAAATTAAAAACCACTTCATTGCAAGACCAAGGGGGTGATATATGCTATCTGCTGCCCATGCAAAAAAATAAAAAATAAAAATATGTGGGAAGCACTAAAAGACAATTGGGGATCAGAATAAAAGAACACATTTATAATATTCAGAGAGGGTATGATGGACACTCCCATGTTGTCATTATAACATTATAAACAAATGCACAACCAATCCACTAAGGGGTCCACTTTTTTTTGGGATTGTAAAAGGTCATCAGAATCGAAATGGATCTTTAATCTAAATTCATTAATCCCTCATGGACTTAACACTGAAATTGAACTATTTGGCTTCCTATAAAAGGATATAATGGACAATATTGCTCGGCTACATAAGGTTGCATGTTATGCATTACAGGCATTAACAACATCAAAGGGTCAATTCTAGGTGGGATCCAACTAAAAGAACTAACTACAATCCAACAATACTTTGATGAAGGAAACCAAAGTATTGTTTACGAAATGTGTCGAAAACCTTTGCGGAACTCAGGAGCAACCATAGTGACGTCACTACTCACCGCTACCAACAACGAGCAGCTTTGAAGTTGGATGCAGCTTGGTTGAGACGCCACCGGCCAGGGCGCTCTCCCGCTGCTTTTTGCGCTTAGAATACAGAAACAGACTCCTGGAGAACAACAAGAGCCGTCTTGCATCAGAACAACTGAGGATTCGCTGCGAACATACATAGAATCACCAGCGGGGGAAATTCAGGTACCCAGCTCTGCGGTTAAAGGTTGCAGAGTACTTGTATTAGGAATTCGGTATGTGAGAGCCAAACTAACAACTCTTTTGTATATATAATGCCGGCAGTGCAACCTGTAGAACTCCGCTATACCAGGCAGAATCTGTAAAACAAATTTTACGCCAGCAGCACGGCTCATTAGATTCCACGTAAGAAGCAGTGTGTATTAATGCCAAAGCACACCACTTCTGTACGGACTTTCTATCAAGTATTACGCAATAGATGGTCTAACAGCATTACTTATGTTTATTGTAGTAATATCTCTAAACCTCTCGCTACAAACTCTACTATATTCCTGTCACACATGAGGATTTACATCTAATTGTATACAGGTATGCTTATATAGATATATGTGGTTGCTATTGGATACAACATCTGCATATTCAAGTCCCACTCAGCGCTCACTATTATTGATTTTTTTTAGTACATTTTCTACACAGTACGAGTACACAGGGAAGCGTACATATAGTTAAGCAGCAGATTGGGTCAAATATATACATATCCACATCCAGCACTTGTGACCATATTTTATATAGATTTGTAAATTACTTCTATTAAAAAATCTTAATCCTTCCAATACTTATCAGCTGCTGTGTGCTCCACAGGAAGTTCTTTTCTTTTTGAATTTCCACAGTGCTCTCTGCTGACACATCTGTCTGTCTCGGGAACTGTCCAGAACAGGAGAGGCTTGCTATGGGGATTTGCTCCTGCTCTGGACAGTTCCTGGCATGGACAGAGGTGTCAGCAGAGAAAATAAATTCAAAAAGAAAATAACTTCCTGTGGAGCATACAGCAGCTGATGAGTACTGGAAGGATTAAGATGTTTTAATAGAAGTAATTTACAAATCTGTTTAACTTTCTGACACCAGTTGAAGGCTGGTCCTTCAGGACTCCTGCTAATGGAAATGGTGTTCCTGCTGTGGAAAAAGTATAGGAACTTAGTTTCTATGTGTTCCTGTAGTCCTCATAGATAATAAATAAATAATATTAGATAATAATAATTATCTTTTCACATAAGTCATTGATGGAGACAAGTAGAGATGAGCGAATCGAAGCTGATGAACCCGAATTTGTTACGAATTTCAGGAAATATTCGATTCACAACGAATGCGAATATCGCTGCAATTCTATCACGCGAATCGCTTCATTAAATTCCATTTACTGCGGTCCAGGCTCCAGGGCATCTAAAATGGCGGTTCCACATGTCAGTACATGGGGCAAGGAACACTGGGAAGGCAAGGCGGGAAGGGAAGAAGACGGGATGGCCCTGAATAACATGCAGGATGCAGCCTATCAGCAGCCAGTCACCCCTGTGATGTCACAGCCCTGTATATTCGGCAGCCATTTTGCGGCTCGTCATATCATTCATGACACTGCATACAGATAGGATGGACATCACTGTGTGTGTTACACAGAAAAGCTCATTCTACCAGCGTTTCACATTCTAGTCATATCAGCGTTCTGGTTGACAGAGAGCAGTGTTTTTTTTCACAGAAAAGGATTTTTACTGCAGCCATTAGCCTCCCAGTCACTTTCTTCAGCATTTTATTACAGAGAGGGGCAGAGAGCTGTGTGTTGCCTCATACATTTCAACAAGCTGCCTTAACTTCATAAACCTTAGCAGAGGAGGCCGGAATAATTATTCATCGCAATTCTGTGTCTTTGTTCCACAACAAATCATCTGCTGGTTGTACTAGTCTGTAGATAATATAATACCCAGCAGTCCATTCCTAATAGTCTGTGACAGAGAGCAATTTTGTGTTTAGTACACAGCTTTTTTGTGCTGCAGCACTGTTGTGTACTGCTGGTGTTGTGCAAAAGTAAGATTTTTTAAAGCGTACTGTACCGCATTTTTCTGCCCTCATCAGTGCATACCACATATGTACATCTAGTATTGAGTGAGTTAGTGTTAGCGTCCCATCTGATATGAGGCCACCTCCGCGTGGTGGATGGGGGAAACACGTTTTGATCAAAAAGTGCGTTAAGAGCCTCCATTTTGTTGGCCAAGTGTGCTGCTGCCATTTTCTTTTTTTACATGTTTTGTACTTGTCACAGCAGTATGCACCCGTGTATTGGGTTTAGGTGCTGGCTACATTTTTTGTTTTTTTTGTTATTGCTGTGCAATTTGAGGGGAGTGGACCCCTCTGTAGCCGTGTATCCCCTCCCCTATTTCACAGGAGGTGGTTTGGATTGATAGTGGATCCAACATGTCATCCAGTCAGAGGCTGTATGCCCAGCAGAGGTGAGTTAGTGTTAGGGTCCCATCCGATATGAGGCCACCTCCGCGTGGTGGATGGGGGGGACACGTTTTGATCAAAAAGTGTGCTAAGAGCCTCCATATTGTTGACCAAGTGTGCTGCTGACATTTTCTTTTTTTTACATGTTTTGTACTTGCCCCAGAAGCATGCACCCGTGTATTGGGTTTAGGTGCTGGCTACATTTTAGTTTTTTTGATTTTGACATACATACAACTAAGTAGTATACTATTTTGTACCTGTTAATCTGTCAAGGGGCTAGATACTGTGAAAGTACAGGAAAAAGTAATCACCGGATGGTGTTTTATTAAAATACGTTTTTTTAAGCGTACTGTACCGCATTTATCTGCCCTCATAAGTGTATACCACATACGTACATCTAAGTAGTGTACGATTTTGTACCTGTTAATCTGTCAAGGGCCTAGATACTGTGAAAGTCCAGGCAAAAGTAATCACCGGCTGGTGTTTTACAGAAATACAGCGTTTTTAAGCGTACTGTAGCGCATTTTTCTGCCCTCACAAATGCATACCACATACCTACATCTCTAAGTAGTGTACTTTTTGTTACCTGCTAATCTGTCGTGGACCTACATACTGTGAAAGTCCAGGGAAAAGTAATCACTGGTGATGTTTTACAAAATTACATATTTTTACGCGTACTGTAGCGCATTTTGCTGCCCTCATAAGTGCATACCACATACCTACATCTCTAAGTAGTGTACAATTTTTTTTACCTGTTAATCTGTCGTGGGCCCACATACTGTGAAAGTCCAGGCAAAAGTAATCACCGGCTGGTGTTTTACAAAAATACATATTTTTAAGCGTACAGTAGCGCATTTTCTGCCCTCATAAGTGCATACCACATACTACATCTCTAACTAGTGTACTATTTTTTACCTGCTAATCTGTCGTGCGCCTATATACTGTGAAAGTCCAGGCAAAAGTAATCACTGGCTGGTGTTTTACTAAAACACATTTTTTTAAGCGTAGTGTACCGCATTTTTCTGCCCTCATAAGTGCATACCTGATAACACATACCTACATCTAAGTAGTGTACTATTTTGTACCTGTTAATCTGTCAAGGGCCTTTTTCTGCCCTCATAAGTGCATACCACATACGTACATCTAAGTAGGGTACTTTTTTGTACCTGTTAATCTGTCGTGGGCCTACATACTGTGAAAGTCCAGGGAAAAGTAATCACTGGCTGATGTTTTACAAAATTACATATTTTTAAGCGTACTGTAGCGCATTTTGCTGCCCTCATAAGTGCATACCACATACCTACATCTCTAAGTAGTGTACAATTTTTTTTACCTGTTAATCTGTCGTGGGCCCACATACTGTGAAAGTCCAGGCAAAAGTAATCACCGGCTGGTGTTTTACAAAAATACATATTTTTAAGCGTACAGTAGCGCATTTTCTGCCCTCATAAGTGCATACCACATACTACATCTCTAACTAGTGTACTATTTTTTACCTGCTAATCTGTCGTGCGCCTATATACTGTGAAAGTCCAGGCAAAAGTAATCACTGGCTGGTGTTTTACTAAAACACATTTTTTTAAGCGTAGTGTACCGCATTTTTCTGCCCTCATAAGTGCATACCTGATAACACATACCTACATCTAAGTAGTGTACTATTTTGTACCTGTTAATCTGTCAAGGGCCTTTTTCTGCCCTCATAAGTGCATACCACATACGTACATCTAAGTAGGGTACTTTTTTGTACCTGTTAATCTGTCGTGGGCCTACATACTGTGAAAGTCCAGGGAAAAGTAATCACTGGCTGATGTTTTACAAAATTACATATTTTTAAGCGTACTGTAGCGCATTTTGCTGCCCTCATAAGTGCATACCACATACCTACATCTCTAAGTAGTGTACAATTTTTTTTACCTGTTAATCTGTCGTGGGCCCACATACTGTGAAAGTCCAGGCAAAAGTAATCACCGGCTGGTGTTTTACAAAAATACATATTTTTAAGCGTACAGTAGCGCATTTTCTGCCCTCATAAGTGCATACCACATACTACATCTCTAACTAGTGTACTATTTTTTACCTGCTAATCTGTCGTGCGCCTATATACTGTGAAAGTCCAGGCAAAAGTAATCACTGGCTGGTGTTTTACTAAAACACATTTTTTTAAGCGTAGTGTACCGCATTTTTCTGCCCTCATAAGTGCATACCTGATAACACATACCTACATCTAAGTAGTGTACTATTTTGTACCTGTTAATCTGTCAAGGGCCTTTTTCTGCCCTCATAAGTGCATACCACATACGTACATCTAAGTAGGGTACTTTTTTGTACCTGTTAATCTGTCGTGGGCCTACATACTGTGAAAGTCCAGGCAAAAGTAATCACTGGCTGGTGTTTTACTAAAATATGTTTTTTTAAGCGTACTGTACCATATTTTTCTGCCCTCATAAGTCTGCTTTACACTATATGGTCTCCTCATGCTTCAGCCAACTCAAGGCTGTGCCACTCAGACACTACATGGTCTCCTCATGCTTCAGCCAACTCCAGGTTGCACCATTCAGCCGCTATTGATAAGGATGACCATTATGATTTTGATTACTGATCAATATATATATATATATATATATATATATTAAAATAGATATATATATATATGCTAATATGCTGCAGAAAAACATTATTTTCCTCATGAGACATATCAGCTTGCTATTTGCTTGTGACTAAGATGAAGAACTTGGGATGAGGCCAGAAGACGCAAGATAAAGAAGAGGTTGGAAGTTGAAGACAAAACAATTGAAGAAATATAGGCTGTGCAGAAGGACAGATACATCCGGAATTTTCTGGTAAACATAAGGCAACATAAGTGAACTATGGCCAAGAAAGAAATGAATGCTTAATATGATAATATATACAGATACTCAAATAACCAATGATAAAATAACATGATGATTTTGACATGATAACTAACCTCCCCTTTTTGTCAAATGTAAAAACCAATGTACTTCTGTATAATAAAGATAACTCCCTGGGTCAGCTCCTTAGCCAGTATGCTGAGAAGGAGATATATACCAATATTTTGTCTGGTGTTTATTTCTTGTGTCGACACTCAGCAGTATACAGCGGCAGTCATGCACAGTTTAAGGCCTAATCAGCAGCCAGCCTTGACACTATATGGTCTATTCATGATTTAGTAACCTACAGGCTGTGCCATGAAGCCACTATAGGGTCTCCTCATTATTCAGCCACCTCCAGGCTGTGTCATTCAACCAATATAAGGTTTACTGATGTGCTGTGCCTGGGCCTAAACATTTTTATGGTTGCACTAGCTACCATAAATCTGCAATAAATTGCAAACTTCATCTTTTAACCACTCCCTTTCTATAACATCATAATAGCGGGTCGGGCCCGGCCTCTAACAACGGCGTGGACCTGTGGCTAATAGCGCGGCACTGATCGCAGTGGCGCGCGCTATCAACCCTTTAGATGCGACTTTCAAAGTTGAACACCGCATCTAAAATGAAAGTAAACTGCTACCGGCTAGCTTAGTGGGCTGTTCAGCAGGACCTTCCTCCTCGCTGTCCGATCACTGAATGACTGCTCAGTGCCTGAAATCTAGGCATGAGCAGTCAAGTGGCAGAATCATTGATCAATGGTTTCCTATGAGAAACCATTGATCAATGTAAAAGATCGGTGTGTGCAGTGATATAGCCCCCTATGGGAGCTATAACATTGCAAAAAAAAAGTGAAAAAAAATTGTGAATAAAGATCATTTAAAGGGGTACTCCGGTGCTTACACATCTTATCCCCTATCCAAAGGGATAGCTATCATGCCGCCGGCCCTGCGGTCGACCGTAATCAGTCCCGGAACGAACATGCTCCGGGGACTGATTACAAACGGGGTGCCGCGTGCATGATCACGGGAGTCCCCAGCTGCGGGACTCCCGCAATCAGGCAACTTATCCCCTATCCTTTGGATAGGGGATAAGATTTGTAAGCACCGGTGTACCCCTTTAACCTCTTCCCTAATAAAAGTTTGAATCACCCCCCTTTTCCCATTAAAAAAAATAAACAGTGTAAGTAAAAATAAAAATAAACATATGTGGTATTGTCGCATGTAGAAATGTCCAAATTATTAAAATATATCGTTAAGTAAACTGCACGGTCAATGGCGTACGTGCAAAAAAATTCCAAAGTCCAAAATAGCGTATTTTTGGTCACTTTTTATATCATGAAAAAATTTATAAAAAGCGATCAAAAAGTCTGATCAGTACAAAAATGGTAAGAACTTCAGAAATGAGTCCTCATATCGCCCCGTACGCAGAAAAATAAAAAAGTTTTAGGGAGCCCCCAAAAGTTACAAAATGGCGTTTTTTCTTAAATTTTGTCGCACAATGATTTTTTTTCCCACTTCCCTGTAGATTTTTGGGTAAAATGACTGATGTCATTACAAAGTTGAATTGGTGTCGCAAAAAATAAGCCATCATATGGATTTTTAGGTGCAAAATTGAAAGGGATATGATTTTTAAAAGTTAAGGAGGAAAAAATGAAAGTGCAAAAACGGAAAAACCCTCCATCCCCAAGGGGTTAATCTTAGTGATTGTGAAGCCCTAGCGTCTACTCATGCTGCCTGCTCCAGGTTGTGTAATTCAGCCACTATATGGTCTCCTCATGCTGCCAACACCTCCACGCTGTGTCATTTAGCCACTATATGGTCTCCTCATGCTGCCAACACCTCCACGCTGTGTCTTTCAGCCACTATATGATCACCTCATGCTTCAGCCACATCCAAGCTGTGTCATTCAGCCACTATATGGTCTCTTCATGCTGCCAACACCTCCAGGCAGTGTCATCCAGCCACTATATGGTCTCCACATACTGATCCCACCTCCAGGCTCTGTCATTATGCCACTCTGCGGCAGTGAATCTAATAGTGATGCCGGTAATCTGCATGCCATACTGAATAACAGTATTATTTCACTACCCTAGCACAAAGCAAAGTGTTCTACACCCCTATTGAGGCTCTCTGTACACCAGAAATAGCAATTTTTAATATAGATTTGCCACAAATAAATTCAATCCCAAACTATTTTCTTCGGAAAATTCGTAGAATCGGATCGAATTTTTAAAAAGTTCATTCATCTCTAATGGAGAGTCAGCAGTAGCTTATGTCATGTTCTCCCAAATGCTGCATTTTAGAAACTACCCTGATATTGTATAGAGGTCTGTTTGGCTCATACAGTTAGTGAATGTAAATGTTATTGTATGCGTCCTCTCTGCAGCTGGTCTGTAGGCACTTGAAGCATTTGCCGAAAGTGTTTGAGAAATCCACTGAAGTGAAACTTTGTTTAAAAGCCATTTTATAGTTGGAAAATGCATTGGGAGTAATACTTTATATAATAATTTTATCAGAATTGTTCTGATAAGGAATGAACAGCAATTTTAACGATAGAACTGTGGTGAGGAAATCAATTTCCTCATCACTCCCCTGTAGGCATTGTTAGCAGAATACAGGCATCATGTCGGGCAGCCTGTATTCAATAAATGTTATGTAGGGTTGTTGGATTGTGCCAACTGTACCTTCAGAGTACAAGCACTTCACCTAAAGCTTGGTTACTCAAATTGCTTCTGCCTATAAGGCGAGTAATACTATTATAGTAGGGAATTAATAATAATAAAATGTCTAACTATTAAAGCCAGGGATGAACAAAACACTGTAGACAGAGCTGGTAAAGCTACTTTAGGAGGCTAAACAAACCTCCTATCTATATTGGCACACAAAGTAATAGGTCCCGATTTGTAGTCCCTATATGGTAGATAGGTCCCTCTGTGCTCCCATATAGTAGTACGTCTATGCCCACATATAGTAGTTAGACCCCTCTGTGCCCCATACATTAGTTAAGTCCCTTATGTGCCCCAAGTAGAAGACAGGCTACTCTCTGATCCCATATAGTGTATGAAAGCTCACTGTCAACTGTGTGTACATCATAATGATAAATACAAAGTTGAAAGCAGTGATTGCCTGGGGATCCGGGATGTGTTTCCCGGGACTCGGGTGGATCTTTGTTACATCCCTGCTGTCTGTAATCACTGTAATGCTGTGCATGTGCAGTGCAATGTCACAGTGCCTGAGGAGAGCACCACTGAACACAGACAGCTGGCCCATAGTGGTGAAAGGGGCCTAGTCGCAACTGTGACCCTATTGCCTTTGCAGCTTAATAAAATACCACCGTTCTTGCATTCTTTATTGTAGACAATGCAGAATAACTAATAAAATACTTTTATATTTCAGGGCCTTACAATTGTGGCAATACCAAATGTGTATAGGTTTTTATATTCTTTTGTGATTTATAAAAAAAAAAGTTATTTAAGAATTTTTAAGTAGAGTAGAGCATGTGTTTGTGTTTGTGTGTGGGGGAGTGTTTCTATTATTTTAATAAGTAGGGGACCATTTTTCATTTCCTGTCAATACAATTTTATGGTGACCCCAGCTCAGGGAGGGAGTGAGGTATGGATGATTTCCTATGGTTCAAAGTGATCTCAATGGATACCATATAAATCTCATATAGGCATTTCCTAATGAAAAAATAAAATTATTTCGGGTAAACTGAAATTAATTTAGAAAAAAAAAACACTTTAATTTTCTCATTACTATATCCCCCTCAAATACAGTTCAATTAATAGGGTACACATTTAATTAGACATCATTTCAACAAATATATAAAGCAATTTCTTCCTGATTTTAATATCTGTTTAGTTCTAAGGGTTGTATGAGGAACAAATATGCATTAATGCATTAATTATTGCTTGCTCTATTCTACATTTTGGGATTTGAATAAGAATGGCTTATCATTTCCAATTATGCATTAAGAAGATTTCATTTTTCTAATAAGCTTTACAAATGTAGTGCAACCAGTGAAAAAGACTGCTTATGTAAAAAACTATGAACTTTACAGCTTTATCCGCATACAGATACCTGTATTCCTTACATCAGAAAAACAGAACAACAGATATATCATGCAAGAAAACTTAACCCCTATCCATGGATAGGGGATACATTTTAGATTGTTTGTGGGGGGGGGGGGGGGGGGGTAGGGGGGTTGTGCGACCGCTGGGAACCCCCGATCTCCTGCACAGACCCGTTCGGCTATCTCAGACTCTCCGATAAAGATACATGGAAGGGGTGTGTTGGCCTCCGATTTGTGCGGGTGTCATCATGCTCCATTCTTGGGGAGAGTCGGGGAGATTATGGGGAAGAGCGGTTGGACCCCCCTCAATCTAAAATGTATCCCCTTTCCTTTGCATAGGGAAACGTTTTCTTGCATGATACTTCTTTAAAGAGTACCTGTCACCAAATAAAACTTTTAATATAGTGTTCCTTGTGTAAATAGCAGACACTTTCCCATTCACTTGCTTTTAAAACTATCAACAGAAATATGTTTAAAATGTAATATAAAAAATGGCCACAATAATACAGTGAGTTCGGTCTCCACCCAGCCTGGCAGGAGTCTGAACTCAGGAAGTGCTTATTTGCACTGAGCTTGATTGTCAGCTGCACAAAAAGTGAAAGCTCCACAGATTCTCACAGAATGCCACCGAGACTGACAGCTTAAGGAGAGCCTCACTGAAATCTGCACAGACTGAAACATGCACAGAGCCTGAGGTCTTCTATTCATCAGAGTGCTGCAACAATGTGAGGGCAGAAGTTGTCCCCCAGCATGCTTAAGTGATGTCATGTCTGCTGGGAAATGCCCACTTTCTCCTGCTGGGAAATGGCACTATGCGAGCAAGAAGAAAGGTATAATACACAGCTTTTTAATGCTCTGAAATTGTCTTTAAAGGCAGGAGGGGTGTTAGGAGTAGTTAGGGAACAGAGCCTGAGGTAGTTGAGAACAGTTTAATTGGTGGCAGTTACTTTTGTTTTTTGTTTGTTTGTTTTACCTATATGTAAAATCACCATCACTATTCCTACAGTGCCATTTGTTATATACGAGGACAGCTGAATTAATGTGTTTTAGTAGTCTAATTTGGTCGTATGATCACATTCCTGACTCCTCAAATTTTTCAGTACCTAATGGTTGCAACAGGATGTCACATGCCATATCAGCAAAAACAGATAAGCAAAAAGTTTACACAAAAATATCTACTTTATTCTGTAATAATAGCCTATGCTGCACTATAGAAGCAACAAAAAAAAATGTCTGGAATGCTTTATTAACCATGAATAGAGGATGAATTTTGGCAGTTTTACCTTTTATGTTTGTACATTCTGAATTGTGTGGCTTTAATTAGAAAGGCTTACCATTCCCAGCTTTGCATTATGATCATATTATTTTTACAATAAGCTTTATGACTGCAGCAGAGCAACTGAAAGAAAAGCCAATATTCACTTTAGACCCTGAGCGTACTGCTTAAGTGAGCAGAAAACAAGGACAGACTATGTGATGACAGGCTATAATTGACTTGTGCCTTTAATTTCATGACATCATAGGATACAAAGATACAAATAATATAATCTCAAATTACTTTAAAGCTTGCATCCTTTGTCACTATGTTAATTAGATTTTTACACCATGACACAATGTTAAAAAGGGCAAGGTTCTCTAGGGGCACTTGTTTTATTCTATTGGATGATGGCACCGAAACTAGAAAATTACTAGCGTCTACCATTTTATCCGGGGTCTGTGCCTTAGGTGATAGTAGACAAAAATGATATTAAAATACAAATGAAAGTATAAAAAAAAGTATATAAAAAAGATTAAGTGTCATTCTGTCCCTTCTGGAATGACACAGTCTATGGATAATTTGGCTAAACACATAAAAGCCGATTGGACAGACTTTCAAGTCATTCATTTAGTGTGGATACAATATTTCCTTTCAAAAAAGACAGAAAGCAAAGATCATTGCAGATGCTGGCCAACAAAATTCTGCTCTGGAAAAAAAAAATTATGTTCCATCTGCTCAGTTTTTGGTTTGGACAGAGAAATAATTTTGGGCTTGGAGATCTCAAGATTGGTGGCCACCTTGGCCAAAATGGAAGCATATAAAAAACAAAAAATGTATTTGTGTTGTTAGTTGTAACGACATGTAACGGTTTTATATGAATACGAGCGTGTTACACAATGTACAATGAAGTAAAAATAGATCACAACAATTATTTTAGTTTTATATTGACTGTAAAGTATATTAAATCGTAGGAATATAAAAAAAAAAACCTGCTGGTGGCTACATTTGTACCTTTTCCTACACTCTGCACATTTATTTTTTCTAGCATTTTTAAGAGTATGTAAATAACTTTTCTTTTGTATAATACTAAAATTATTAGTAATGACAATATAATCCCACTCTGATTTATTTAATACCCATGTCATAGAGTGGGATTATATTTTCATTACTAATCATTTAAGTATTATAAAAATAAACAGTTTATTTACATAATCTTAAACATTTTTGCAAATAAGACCTGTTTACATCTCATTTTTACGTTTCTTACAATAAAAAGCTTCCGCTTGTTAAATAAAAAGCACAGGGAAACCTAAGTAAACACCTTACACAGTTTGTAAAGGAGAGATTTACACTAATCCTTTAATATCTGTTTTGGGAAATATTAGCATTCCCCATAAAATTTTGGAGTGTGGTCCTAATAACTTGTCATTGTGCCACTACCATGTTACTCCTTCTAAATATTTAAAGCAGCCGTCCGTTTGATCTTTAAGTAAATAAATATATCTTACTGGTATATGCTTCAGCTGTGACCCAATCTTGTTATACAAGAAGCCCCATCCATCTCTGTAGTGCAGATGGTGATCCCCTCCATAAGGCTGACCATGCAGAAGCATATGACCATGCACCTTGATAGGCATCCTCTACTTTGCTATGTTTTCTGGGTACAGTGATGCTGAGTGATGTGTATGTCACGTGCCCCTCCATACTGAGCTACCTTATAGACAGGATTGCAATCTAAAGTGCAGAGAAGTATGGCATGGCAAAGGGGCAGGGCTTCTTGTATGTAGAGAATGACGTTCTTGTGAAGCTGTTCCTCTTGTCAAAAGGACCTGTCTCTACATTGTCTACTGTCAGCATTGAATGGACAATGCCAAAATATACAGGGTGTAAAGTGTCTCCAAAATGGTGTAGGGAGTCTTATAGGCCATTCAATACTCATTAGAAAAAAAAAGTTTGCAAAGTACAGTATTGTTCATGGCAGTATCAACATAAAAATTAAAATAAAAGGAAAACATCTCCATGGTATGGAGTAGAATTCTATAGACCAATAAGTAAAAAGTGACACTCTATGGTCAACTGTAAGTCTTACTGGGTTGCGCTAAAGAAAATAGAAAGAACATGACGCCAACAGTCAAGCATTGCCATGGTTATATCATTTTGTGGGCAACCTTTGCTTTCACAGGATCCAGACAACTTCAACCATTGACCCTACGCTGAACTGGAAGACTTGGAGAATGTCTGGTGATCTGTCCATACGGTGATGCTGAAGCACAACTGGGTTCTTTCTGTAATAGAATTATTTATCAGAGAAAACTATGTTTTCATCTGAAGGGTTGAAAAGAAACAAAAAAAAGTTTTAAATTGGCCTTGAGAAATTCCTGACTTCAATATAGTCGAGATGCTGTGGCAGCACTTTCATGGAGCCCTTTATGTAAGAAAGCCCACTACTGCATCTGAATCTAAGCCATTTACAAAAAGGGAGATAATGCTTCTCAGAAAAATTGTGAAATAAGTAATAGGAACTTTTTGCCTGATTTTCCTAAAAAGAATTCACCAAAGGCTTTCTATGCTGTAGATGTAACCAGAAAGGTTTCCATTTCCTTACATAAAAAAAGAAAAATTAAAGGGGTTCTCCAGGATTAAAAAAAAAGCTGATTTTTCCCAAGAACAGCACCACAACTGTCCTCAGGTTGTGTGTGGTATTGCAGCTGAGTTCCAATACAGTGATTAGAGCCAAGCTGTAGAACCAGATATACCGTAACCTGAAGACAGGTGTGGTGCTGTTTTTTGGGGGAAAAAATGCTCTGGTTTTCTATTTCTGGATTCATTTTTTACTTTTCCAAAATTGTTACTGCTTACTCCTTACTCTAAAGTTTATTTATTTTATATTTTTTTACATGTAAAAAATTGTCAGTATGCCAAATACGCCATATAAGAAATTATACTGTATTATGTGGTTACTATAAGTTTTATTTTAATGTTATATGGTAGTATTATATCAGTACTATATGAGTAGTATGTGAACATTGTATATAAATATAATTTAGGCACTGTATGCCAGTACATTTTGGACACCTAATGGCAGTTTTGGACACCTAATGGCAGTTTTATTTGGTCATAGAATAGCTGTAGAGAATAGGCAATATATGCCAGTGCTCTGTTTGGAATGTAGTATTGCATTTGTGTTAAAAGAACATATGCTGAAGATTATGGAAACATAACTTTTTTTTAATAGAAAAATCTTCATGAACGTTCATGAGTAGAATTAAAAATTCTCTGGAAAAAATTGAATGTTTCAAGCTTTTGCAGCTTGAGTGTTTTACTATTGCTATTGCCTTTTTAATGACTCTCTTGGACTTAAAAAACAAGGGCCTATGTAATATACAGTCCAATTGCTTTATCTAAACTTTGGTTTGACTGTTTTATTAAATTCTGAATATCATAATTTATGGACCTGTGTACAAGATGTATTATGTTTTGCTTAGAAGCATTAGCTTCACAGTATATTACATAAGTACTGAAGAAAATAAAATTTGAGCTTTATGTCAAATGGACAATATACATGGACAAAGCAGTAACACCCAATGTGAACTGGACCCACGCATTTTGATCACTAACACGTGATCTAATTCATTGGAACAAGTTGTAGATAGAAAGCTCATTTAAATGCCAGACACAATAATATAAGATCCTAGGATCTACAACTTGTAGCCATGATTAGGATCATGTGTTAATGTTCGAAATGCGTAGGTCCAGTTCCCATTGTGTGTTACCGATTTGTCCATGTGTATTGGATCACATTCATCTCACTGGACTGTATTTTTCCATAGTGCTTCTGCACAGCTCTGGTTGTAGCTACATGCTTGAGGAGAAGGTATTACTTACCTGGGGTTTTGTGCTGCATTTTTCTTTGTATTATTTATTTTTGTATTAAGTGCTGGTATGACTCTAGAGGAAGGTGAGTTACAGAAATAAGAGGGTAAAGTCCTAAATCTACTTTTCAAGTAAATGCTATTGTTAGACAAAAAAAAGGTGGAATAGTTCACAAAGTTGTTAACATCACAAGGGATTCCTCCGCAGGCAGAGATTCCTTTAATTGGGATAAGCTAAGACTTCTTCGCAGATGTTGTTTGCTGATAATCTTTCAAGAATACATATCTAGGGCTCCCCGTTGGGCATATAAATTGAAGGTAACAACATCAGACACATCCCAGGATGTAGCTGGAAGAGTGTTTCTATAACCTGATAAGTCCTGGTGGGTTTCCGTCTAGGTTTTGGTGGGTTGTGAATGAGTTTTTGGAGGGTTTTTATGATGTTGCTAATAGCAAACTCTATGACTTTTATCAGGTGCACAGCCAGAATTTCTTGTATAAATCAAACACTTGCAGATTCTGTAGAATAATTTGTAAGTTTTAATAATAATAATAATAGATGTTTCCTATGCGTTCTATGACCACATACATTCAGCACCTCAGAAGTCAAATGAGATGTTCTGATTAAAAAGCATTACATTTCTAGAAACTACAATCTGTATCATAGGATCCATATGTAGCTCTTATGGCTCCCTCCATGTGGCTCCCCATTTGTCGGCAGCTGCTAATAGTGCTGTACACAAGTATTACCAGGGAGATCAAATTCAAATCCATATAGGCAGGTACCTTGGGGGTGAAAGCAGTTTTTATTTCTTAATAGTGACGCCTATGTTAACCTATGTTAATTTTAAAAAAGCATTTCTTTTATTTGTAAATTTTGATGTCCACAATGCCCTACCAATATTAGTTACATAGTTGTCCATAAGAAGTTATGGAATATTTGCATTTTCTACATGTGTTATTTACATAAAAGTCAATTTAAAACCAACCTGCATGTAAAAAAAATAACAGTTGGATTTATTATAGTATTGTAAAAATTATTAACAGAAAAACTCACGTTTTCTAAACATTGACGGAGGAGGACGCAGCACTCATGCAATTGCTTTAGCTGTTTTCCTATGCTTGTCCTTGCAATTGATGTAACAGCAGTATAGTATAGTATATAGTATAGTAGCAGTGGTGCACAGTAGAGCAGTGTTGTCCCATTTAAGTTGACACCATGGCTACTTATCAGCTGCTGTATACTACAGAGGAAGTTGTATAGTTATTTTCAGTCCGACCACAGTGCTCTCTGCTGACACCTCTGTCCATGTCAGGAACTGTCCACAGCACCAGAGGTTTGCTATGGGTATTTGTTCCTGCTCTGAACAGTTCCTGACATGGACAGAAGTGTCAGCATAGAGCACTGTGGTCAGACAGAAAATAACTATACAACTTCCTATAGAGCAGTGTTTTTCAATCGTGGTCCTCAAGACCCCCCAACAGATTATGTTCTCAGGATTTCCTTAGTCTTTCACAGGTGATATAACTTTGGTGATGCCTGATTCACTGAACAGAATTATATCACCTGTGAAAGGCTAAGGAAATCCAGAAAACATGACCTGTTGCCCCCTTCTTGAGGACTGCGCTTGAGAACCATTGCACTAGAGCATACATACTGATAGGATTAATATTTTCAAATAGAGCTAATTTACAGATATGTTTATCTTTTTGGCACTGGCTAATTAAAAAAAAAACTAAAAAACTTGTTTTCCACCGGAGTACACCTTTAATATCTGCCTACCCACTGGCCAGCTAAAAGAAATGTATTAAGTTGAATATGGTCACCAAGTATAATGGCAACCTATTAGCTCTCTTCTTCTTTTACCATCTTATCTAAGCAAGCAAAATGAAAGCTGGATATTGATTGGTTGCTATAAAGACATGAGGTTATTTTAATAAAAAAAAGAGCTACCAGAGCACATATAGCAAACAGAACTTTTAAAGCGTACCTCTCATTTGCTAAATATTTTTATATTACATAGATAATAACATTATATGTATATTTGTAATATACATTGATTACAAAATGTATATATTTATGGGTAAAAAAACATACTGGCTCTGTGCAATGAGGACAAGCAGGGCTCTGTACACTGAGGACAGGCAGGGCTCTGTACACTGAGGACAAGCAGGGCTCTGTACACTGAGGAAAACCAGGGCTCTGTACACTGAGGAAAACCAGGGCTCTGTACACTGAGGACAAGCAGGACTCTGTACACTGAGGATAAGCAGGGCTCTGTACACTGAGGACAAGCAGGGCTCTGTACTCTGAGCACAATCAGGGCTCTGTACATTGAGGACCAGCAGGGCTCTGTACACTGAGGACAAGCAGGGCTCTGTACACTGAGGACAAGCAGGGCTCTGAGCACTGAGGACAAGCAGGGCTCTTTACACTGAGAACAAGCAGGGCTCTGTGCACTGAGAACAAGCAGGGCTCTGCAGTGATGACAAGCAGAGCTCTGTGCAGTGATGACAAGAAGGGCTCAATGCAGTGAGGACAAGCAGGGCTCTCTACACTGAGGACAAGCAGGGCTGTGTGCACTGAGGACAAGCAGGGATCTGTGCACTGAGAACAAGCAGGGCTCTGCAGTGAGGACAAGCAGTGCTCTGTGCAGTGATGACAAGCAGGGCTCTCTACACTGAGGACAAGCAGGGCTCTCTACACTGAGGACAAGCAGGGCTGTGTGCAGTGATGACAAGCAGGGCTCTGTGCAGTGAGGACAAGCAGGGCTCTCTACACTGAGGACAAGCAGGGCTGTGTGCACTGAGGACAAGCAGGGCTCTGTGCATTGAGAACAAGCAGGGGTCTGTATACTGAGGACAGGCAGGGCTCTGTGCACAGAGGACAAGCAGGACTCTGTACACTGAAGACAAGCAGGGCTCTGTACACTGAGGACAAGGAGGGCCCTGTGCACTGAGGAAAACCAGGGCTCTGTACACTGAGGAAAACCAGGGCTCTGTACACTGAGGACAAGCAGGACTCTGTACACTGAGGATAAGCAGGGCTCTGTACACTGAGGACAAGCAGGGCTCTGTACACTGAGGACAAGCAGGGCTGTGTACACTGAGGACAAGCAGGGCTCTGTACATTGAGGACCAGCAGGGCTCTGTACACTGAGAACAAGCAGGGCTCTGAGCACTGAGGACAAGCAGGGCTCTGTGCACTGAGAACAAGCAGGGCTCTGTGCACTGAGAACAAGCAGGGCTCTGCAGTGATGACAAGCAGGGCTCTGTGCAGTGATGACAAGAAGGGCTCAATGCAGTGAGGACAAGCAGGGCTCTCTACACTGAGGACAAGCAGGGCTGTGTGCACTGAGGACAAGCAGGGATCTGTGCACTGAGAACAAGCAGGGCTCTGCAGTGATGACAAGCAGGGCTCTCTACACTGAAGACAAGCAGGGCTGTGTGCAGTGATGACAAGCAGGGCTCTGTGCAGTGAGGACAAGCAGGGCTCTCTACACTGAGGACAAGCAGGGCTGTGTGCACTGAGGACAAGCAGGGCTCTGTGCACTGAGAACAAGCAGGGCTCTGTGCAGTGATGACAAGCAGGGCTCTGTGCAGTGATGACAAGCAGGGCTCTCTGTGCACTGAGGACAAGGAGGGCTCTGTACACTGAGGACAAGCAGGGCTGTGTGCACTGAGGACAAGCAGGGCTCTGTACACTGAGGACAAGCAGGGCTCTGTGCACTGAGGACAAGAAGGGCTCTGTGCACTGAGGACAAGTAGGGCTCTGTGCACTGAGGACAAGCAAGGCTCTGTACACTGAGGACATGCAGGGCTCTGTACACTGAGGACAAGCA
The DNA here is from genome assembly GCF_029499605.1 of Hyla sarda. Lineage (NCBI taxonomy): Eukaryota > Metazoa > Chordata > Amphibia > Anura > Hylidae > Hyla > Hyla sarda. Next base: position 252,920,569 of record NC_079190.1, on the reverse strand, counting down.
GGGCTGTGTACACTGAGGACAAGCAGGGCTCTGTGCACTGAGATCAAGCAGGCTCTGTGCAGTAAGGACAAGCAGGGCTCTGTGCAGTGAGGGCAGGCAGGTATCTGTGCAGTAAGGACAAGCAGGGCTCTTTGCACTGAGGGCAAGCAGGGCTGTGTACACTGAGGACAAGAAGGCTCTGTGCACTGAGATCAAGCAGGCTCTGTGCAGTAATGACAAGCAGGGCTCTGTGCAGTGAGGACAAGCAGGGCTCTGTGCACTGAGGACAAGCAAGGCTATGTACACTGAGGACATGCAGGGCTCTGTACACTGAGGACATGCAGGGCTCTGTACACTGAGGACAAGCAGGGCTGTGTACACTGAGGACAAGCAGGGCTATGTGCACTGAGATCAAGCAGGCTCTGTGCAGTAAGGACAAGCAGAGCTCTGTGCAGTGAGGACAAGCAGGGCTCTGTGCAGTAAGGACAAGCAGGGCTCTTTGCACTGAGGGCAAGCAGGGCTGTGTACACTGAAGACAAGAAGGCTCTGTGCGCTGAGATCAAGCAGGGCTCTGTGCAGTGAGGACAAGCAGGACTCTGTGCAGTGAGGACAAGCAGGACAATAACTCTTTAAGACTTGTTGCTTGAGACAAACTCCTAAATAGGTAGATTGAAAGGCATGGAAGAATGTGGGACTGAAAGTTCAGACTACAAAATACAAGGAATGGGGCAGGACATGCAGGACTCTGTGCAGTGAGGACAAGCAGGGCTCAGTGCAGTGAGGACAAGCAGGACTCTGTGCAGTGAGGCTCTGTGACATGCTTCTGGTTCACATCAGGATGAATGACAAGCCAGGAGCCTGCACAGAGCCCTGCTTGTCCTGCCCCATTCCTTGTATTTTGTTTCTGCACAAAGACACACAGGCAATAGCTGCAGGGAAAGCATTTTTTTTTCACCCCCAAAAAATTTATAAAACATTTTAACCAATGTACAGTATATTACAAATATACAAATAAATTATGTAAAAAGTTTTTGCAAATGACAGATACACTTTAAGGCCCATTCAGATTGCCAAAAATGGCAGTTTCAATAACTCTTTAAGACTTGTTGCTTGAGACAATCTCCTAAATAGGTAGATTGAAAGGCATGGAAGAATGTGGGACTGAAAGTTCAGACTACATAGAATTTATTTGTAGTCTGCAACTGTGGATACAAATAGACACTGAATTAAAGATGATTACACAAGAGTAGAGGCTTTTTAAATCAAAACTATTTGCTTTTGTCTATATTCTAGGTGCATTCGAAGAGTCAAATATATATATATATATATATATATATATATATATATATATATATATAAATATATATATATTTTTTTTCTTTCAAATCAGAAATATTGAGAAAGGATGTTTAAAGCTTTTGGAAGGACTGTAATAGCTGCTTACAGAATGAATTAGTAGTGGTTCACGGTTCACCAGGCTTCACAGAGCAGCGCTGTTAATGAATATATTAGATAACAATTAATGTTGCTAATAGCCTGTGTATTACTGTCCACACACTGCTATGAAATTGTAAGATGACATAATGCCACAATTATACCACAGACCAAACTCCTTTTTAAAGGTGCAGCACATTTATATCCTCTATTATTTAGTACATAGTTAAATGAATTTTGGTTCTTATAAACCATTTTAACGCTCCTTAATTCTATTCTGGAGAATTACATTAAAGGATAAAAAGGGGACAGATACATTGTGGATTGTTTCTCCTGCTGCAGATCTCCATGTAAGCTAATATTGGTCCCTTGGCTGAATGTTGTACTTGTATGGATCTGGCTCTGTTCAGAGAATCGTTCTGTTACTATGCTCTATTGATTTTACAGAAAAACAGAGAGACATGCCTTGTTAATGGTCCCATTGTTTCTAATGGTATTTTTCTGGAGGCAAATGCCATCAGATGGCTTGAGTTAGCATCCACTGTGTTAGTTATCTTTTATGACTATGATAGTATACATTGCTCTGCTTTACTCTTCAAATCTACAAGAACCACAAATGCAAGAACCACATTTATTAGAGAGTGAAGTCAGATGATGTATACAAAGCCTAAGAAATGTTCCAACAAACTACTCTCTTCCAATAATCTACTCTCATATCAGGGGTACTCAACTACTTTTAGTGTGGGTCCGCTTATCCAGGTCTGCCATCAGGTGAAAGTCTGAGCTGAGCACTAAGACCTGGTTCACCTAGCAGCCACAGTGCCATGAAAGAAATAGGCGCTGCCTGTTGTAGAACATTATTATTACACAGGGATAAAATGTGCGAAGTGTGGAGGACGTAAATCTACTATTCCCTATATGACCTGAATACTGCCACACACTGTGCCCCTGGTATTCTTCTGCCAAATACTGTGTCCCCTGGTATAATACTGCCACACACTGTGTTCTCAAATTGGTTACTGCCACACACTGTGCCCCTGGTATAATACTGCCACATACTATGCCCCCAAATATATTACTGCCACACACTGTGCCCCTAATTATCCTACTGCCACACACTGTGCCCATGGTACAATACTGCCACACACTCTACCACTGGTATATTTCTGCCACATACTGTGCCCGAGTATAATTCTGCCACACACTGTGCCACTGGTATATTACTGCCATACACTGTGCCCCGGTATAATACTGCCACATAATGTGCCTACAAATAAATTATGCCACACATGGGGAAAATTATTGCTTTTTACCAATGAGACTCCCCGTCCCAGCTTCTAGCGCTGCTCCGATGCTCTGGCTTCTTCTAGTCAGGCCTGTTGAGAGCAGATGATATAAGCAGCATTAATTATGCTGCCAGCATCAGAGAAAAAGCATCGGGTGGCCAGGCAGGGAACAGAGCGTTCCCTTGCGCCGGGTTGCAGCTAATCATTTGTATCAGTGTCTTAAAGACACCGATACAAATGAATGAGGGGACAGCCGCCGGGTGGTCCGGATAACTGGCAGCTGTAGTTCGTATCTGGACAGGGGTCCGCCGGCTGAGTTTCTCTGCTCTAGAGCAATAGCCCACAAATGTGTTACTTCAGCTGTTGTAAAACTACATTTTGGCTGTCAGGGCATGCTAGGGGTTGTAGTTTAACAACAGCTGGAGAGCCACAGGCTTGAGAAAACTGTAACAGCTATTTCTTGTATAAAAAAAAATATTTGAACATTTTTGAATAATTTTCTCGAAGGTTCTGCCATGTAAAAGTACATGTACTAGAGTGCCAAATCGAAGACAAATTTTTTAATATTTCAGTACAATCACAGCATGAGCTTCTTGGCTGAGGCTTGGTAAGTATATGTCTTTATGGGTTTCACATTAAAAAGCATAATATTACAATGGAACACGCTTTGCACTATGAAATATATTAATTTTAATATTTATATTGAAGAAAAGGCTTTGTTAGCAAAATACTGTATACAGATTTCAGAAGAAAAGCTAATGCCTGGTATATCTTTAGCTTAATCTGCTATCTCTTTTAAGTTTTCTAATAGCCTCTATTTTACATGCAACATATTTTTATTCAATTTCTGCAAGTCATTAGATTTGTTCCAAAAGCTCTACTTTCCTTCTTCTGGCAAAAGTATACTGTATTTTTCACCATATAGGACGCTCCGGCATATAAGACGCACGCAATTTTAAAGGAGGAAAATCTAGAATACAATGTAAAGTATAGGACAGTGATCTTTAACCTGCGGACCTCCAGATGTTGCAAAACGACAAATCCCAGCATGCCCGGACAGCCGTTGGCTGTCCAGTCATGCCAGGAATTGTAGTTTTGCAACATCTGGAGGTCCGCAGGTTGAAGACCACTGGTATAGGAGGCAATACTCACATGTCTCCGCCGGTCCGGAACCGTCACCACTCGTCACCGCTGCCCTGGATGTCGCCCTCCATCGCTGTCGCGGCGTCCCCAGGGTGTCCCCGTCACTCCGGAACGTCTCTGCTGTCCGGTATCCTCGCTCTCCATCGCCGCCATCACTATTGGATGATGGGGCGGCGTGCGCGACGACGTGATGACGACGAAGGAGAGTGCCAGCCATGCAGGGGATCCCGGCACGGAGCAGACACCGAGGAGGCAGGTAAGGTTCCTCCCGAGGCAGCCGGGTTAGTGTCACATTTGCTTCAGACGCTGCGGTCAGCTTTGATCGCCGCATCTGAAGGGTTAATACAGGGCATCACCGCGATCGGTGATGTCCTGTATTAGCCGCGGGTCCCGGCCGTTGATGGCCGCAGGGACCGCTGCGATAGGACAGGATTTTAATGTGTATTTGCCGTATAAGACGCACCAACTTTTCCCCCCCAGTTTTGGGGAAAAAAAAGTGAGTCTTATACGGGGAAAAATACGGTAGATTAGAAGGTAGATTTGTGACAGAAATGTCTTTTAAGGGGTTCTCCGGTGCCTAAACATCTTATCCCCTATCCAAAGGATAGGGGATAAGATACCTGATCGCGGGAGTCCCGCCGCTGGGGACCCCCAGGATCAAGAACGCGGCACCCCGTTTGTAATCAGTCCCCAAAGCGTGTTCGCTCCGGGTCTGATTACGGGGGACTACAGGGCGGGCGGCATGTGACATCACGCCTGCGCCGGCGTGTGACGTCACGCTCCGCCCCACAATGCAAGCCTACGGGAGGGGGCGTGATAGCTGATTCACTGATCTTTAGTTGCACAAATCTGCCATGTGTGAATGTACCCTTGACCATTGTTTAAAGGTCTCACCAAGATAACCCATATTTACAGTACAATGAAGCCAGCACAGCGATTGACATTTTGATACCCTAATATTTGACTGTTATCATTGACAGAGGGCACATCTCATCACTAATCCCAAGTTCTGTAGAGGAGGAACATAGCATTGCATGCCTTCCATTTAAATATATAGCCATTCATGTAATGCATAGATGGAGTGGTCAGCAAAAGCAGGTGCTGCTCTAATACAGAAGCTGTAAATTCAGGCTAAGTTGAGGAACTCCCTATGTGATGTCCATACCAGGATTCTCTTTACAATTCTTTATTTTAATGCATTTTAGTGCATATTACAAGTCAAATTATGTGCACATATTCTATTGATTCCAATAGAAATATGTGCCACAGTTCACAAAGCGAACAGCAGCGTGCATTTTATTTGGCGTACATTTTTGGATGCAGACCAGAACCCAGACCCCAAATGACACCAGAAGACAGAAGGAAACTATGGGCTGAGAATTTTGGGCTATGAGCTAAGCATTTTGGCAAACCAGCTGACATGCGGACATTTTGGTTGACATCCTATAGTAGGAAAAGGAGACTTGCTGCTGGCATGAACAAATTTTGTCAGGAGAGGGGGCAATGTAACAGGCAATGAGGTGTTTATGGCAGGAATGTGAGCATTGCAGCTGTATTATTGATACTCATCTCTCCCTGTTCCTGCACTGCATTTCAATCTTGCTAGGGCCATCACCAGGTTGGTGTATACTTTGGCAGCTGTGCCCTACGGTGAAGGGAAGAGCAGAAACAGGGAGAGGTGAGTATATTTGAAAAATGCAGCACCCAGGAGATTTGCTAGTTATATTGTGAGTTTCGGAGACTTGCCCCTTGCCCAGAAGTGTTGGAAAATATGTGTGTCTAGGTTTTATACCTACATCCCTGATGCTCTTCGTCTCCAATGCTTCCTCTTCTAATAAACAGAAATACTTCAAGTATTTTAAAATGACTCAAAATAGAAAAAAAGAGAGAAAAACAATGCATCAACAATTTATGTTAATTCCCTCTCCACGCCCCAGAAGAGATTGGGGAAAACAGTAAAACGCCAGATGAATCTTAATAGGCTAAAGAAGAAAAACCTAGGGTGACCTCATGTGATTGTTCGTCCAATCGACCAGCTTTTAATTAAACCTCCCGCATGTATCTTTCAATGTTCTGTCAGAGCTGATGGAGTGGAGCGGAGACGTGATGTGGAGCAGAGAGGACTGAAGAAGGAGGGAGAAGACTTGACGTAGAAGGGAGAAGGAACTGTCTGTAGGTTTAATGGATGCAAAGTGTTTCTCCGAGCCTGTCTCTCTGTGCCTCATTTGCTAAGGCAGCAATTCAAGTGTTTTTAAATGGCTGACACTCACAAGCAGTAATGTGTTGGTTTTCACAGGCTTACGTCTGAATACACATGTCAACCTCAGATCTCCACATTCCAGCTACTCGCAGCCTGGTTAAGCCCTTCTCAGTTATAGCTGGGTAAATTGGGAATTGATCGGTTGTGACTTGGATCTCGCAGCTCACAAGATCATCACAGCTCGTGCAGGGTGTGCAGAACTGGTACAAATCGTAGAAAGAAATTCCCGCCGTGTTGAGATTGTGAGCTCTTGTGGTGCATTTCCAGGAGCAGCAGCGGTGAGGATAATACTAAGTAATTGGATTTTCCTGGCAGAACCTGCGTTTAATATTTCAAGATTTGGTCTTGTGGTTGAAAATGAGATTAACTACAGAGAAAGTAGAAAATGACAACAGATAACACCCATTTTTCCTATACAGGCTGTCATTTTACTAAGTGCTTTAAATCCAATTTGATTCTTGCGCTACTGTTATTTTCAGTATGACCTATTGCATGTCCTGAGTATTGCTGAATAGCCTCTGTTCTCCCTGCTGGCACAATGTTCGGTAGGCAGTAAATAAGAAACAACCAAAGAAAACAGAAATACAAGGGAATTATAGGAATTTTCACATACATAAAAGGCTGTTCAACAAAATGAAAATGAAAGGCCAACCAAAAACCCCAAGATAGCAACAGCATTACCTTATTAGTGGAAATACAGTATAGCTTATGTAGTAACCCTGCTATGCAAAAGTAACACCCACCATAACCACAATACCACATAATGTATTACCCCTTCCATAAGGTGACAATACTATATATTTTTCTGAAATTATAGTTTTTATCAATTAATAGTTTCATGCTTGTTTGACCAGCATACAGTTACAGAATGGTATACAAATGCAATGCAAGTACAACAGGGTATGACCAAATCAACTAGGACCACTTTCACCACTTTATTCGGTTTAGCCAGTTACTGTATCTTTCTGACAAAATGTGAACATGAGCATACTTTTCAAAAGTTTGATTTTGTAGATTTGCCGGTAAAAAGTTCTGGTTCTTATTGAACTAGTTCAGTCCGAACCTGTCCTTCTGCCATAGCCCAAAAATGTGTGTATCAGCCCTAAAAGCCCTGTGTAGCATTGTTATGTCACCTAGAGGTGTATCTATGTACTGAGCTATTTATGAAGGAGAATTCCAGTCAAATTGAATTACCTTCATATTGCTGCATATGCTATACAACTTTGTAATGTACAAGTGTAATCTTTGCTGAGCACATACCCTGTTTCTCTCAGCTTTTCCTCCAGGCAGGAAGTAGTAGTTTTTAGCACACATACAGTGGGGATCAAAAGTTTGGGCACCCCAGGTAAAAATTTTTTATTATTGTGCATAAAGAAGCCAAGGAAAGATGGAACAATCTCCAAAAGGCATCAAATTACAGATTAGACATTCTTATAATATGTCAACAAAAGTTAGATTTTATCTCCCTCATTTACACTTTCAAAATAACAAAAAACAAAAAAATGTCATCTGCAAAAGTTTGGGCACCCTGCAGAGTTAATGTCTTGTACTGCCCCCTTTGGCAAGTATCACAGCTTGTAAACGCCAGCCAAGAGTATTTCAATTCTTGTTTGAGGTATCTTTGCCCATTCTTCCTTACAAAAGTCTTCCAGTTCTTTGAGATTTCTGGGCTGCCTGTCATGCACTGCTCTTTTAAGGTCTATCCATAGATTTTCAATTATGTTGAGGTCAGGAGATTGTGAAGGTCATGGCAAAACCTTCATTTTATGCCTCTTGATGTAATCCTCCGTGGATTTCGAGGTGTGTTTAGGATAATTATCCATTTGTAGAAGCCATCCTCTTTTTAACTTCAGCTTTTTCACAGATTGAATCCATTTTTCGTTTTACTCGTGAGATGTTCCCTGTGTCACTGGCTGCAATACAACCCCAAAGCATGATAGATCCACCCCCATGCTTAACCCCTTAAGGACACATGACGTACTGGAACGTCATGTGTCCACTCCCGATCTATAACGCGGGGCCACGGCGTGGCCCCGCGTCATAGCGGTTCGGGCCCGGCCTCTAACAACGGCCGGGACCCGTGGCTAATAGCGCGCGGCATTGATCGCTGTGCCGCGCGCTATTAACCCTTTAGACGCGGCGTTCAAAGTTGAACGCCGCGTCTAAAGTGAAACCGAAAGCATGCCGGCTAGCTAAGTGGGCTGTTCGGGATAGCCGCGGTGAAATCGCGGCATCCCGAACAGCTGACAGGACAGCGGGAGGGCCCCTACCTGCCTCCTCGCTGTCCGATCGCCGAATGACTGCTCAGTGCCTGAGATCCAGGCATGAGCAGTCATGCGGCAGAATCATCGATCACTGGTTTCTTATGAGAAACCAGTGATCAATGTAAAAGATCAGTGTGTGCAGTGTTATAGGTCCCTATGGGACCTATAACACTGCAAAACAAAAAGTGCAAAAAAAAAGTGAATAAACATCATTTAACCCCTTCCCTATTAAAAGTTTGAATCACCCCCCTTTTCCCATAAAAGAAAAAACACAGTGTAAATAAAAATAAAAATAAACATAAATGGTATCGCCGCGTGCGGAAATGTCCGAATTATAAAAATATATCGTTAATTAAACCGCACGGTCAATGGCGTGCGCGCAAAAAAATTCCAAAGTCCAAAATAGTGCATTTTTGGTCACTTTTTATATCATGAAAAAATGAATAAAAAGCGATCAATAAGTCCTATCAATGCAAAAATGATACCGTTAAAAACTTCAGATCACGGCACAAAAAATGAGCCCTCATACCGCCCCATACACGGAAAAATAAAAAAGTTATAGGGGTCAGAAGATGACAATTTTAAACGTATAAATTTTTCTGCATGAAGTTATGATTTTTTCCAGAAGTGCGACAAATTCAAACCTGTATAAGTAGGGTATCATTTTAATCATATGGACCTACAGAATAAAGGTAAGGTGTCATTTTTACCGAAAAATGTACTACGTAGAAACGGAAGCCCCCAAAAGTTACAAAATGGCGTTTTTTTTTTCAATTTTGTCTCACAATGATTTTTTTCCCCGTTTCACCGTAGATTTTTGGGCACAATGACTGACGTCATTACAAAGTAGAATTGGTGGTGCAAAAAATAAGCCATCATATGGATTTTTAGGTGCAAAATTGAAAGAGTTATGATTTTTTAAAGGCAAGGAGCAAAAAACGAAAATGCAAAAACGGAAAAACCCCCGGTCCTTAAGGGGTTAACAGTTGGACACAGGTTCTTTTCATTAAATTCTGTTCCCCTTCTTCTCCAAACGTACCTTTGCTCATTCCGGCCAAAAAGTTAAATTTTAACCTCATCAGTCCACAGAACTTGTTTCCAAAATGCATCAGGCTTGTCTATATGTTCATTTGCAAAGTTCAAATGCTGATTTTTGTGGTGAGGATGTAGAAGAGGTTTTCTTCTGATGACTCTTCCATGAAGACCCTATTTAACAAGTATCCCTTTATAGTGGAATAGTGTACCACAACTCCAGTGTCTGCCAGATCTTTTTGGAGGGATTGTGCAGTCAAACGTGGGTTTTGAATAGTTTTTCTCACAATCCTGCAAGCTGTTCTGTCTGATATTTTTCTTGGTCTTCCAGAATTTGCTTTAACTTCCACTGTTCCTGATGACTGCCATTTCTTAATTACATTCTGAACAGAGGATATTGACATCTGAAAATGTTTTGCTATCTTCTTATAGCCTTCTCCAGCTTTGTGAGCATCAACTATTTTCATTTTCAGATTTCTAGACAACTGCTTAGAAGAACCGATGGTGCTGATTGTTGGGGCAAGGTTAGATGAGTCTGGGCATTTAAAACCTTTGAGATTGACATCACCTGGTCTTCCCAGATGATGATTGAGAACAATCCATGACACTGGCAGGTCTCAGCTTTGCAAAGGGGGCAGTGCATGCTATAAATTCTGCAGGGTGCCCAAACTTTTGCAGACGCCATTTTTTTGTTTTCTGTTATTTTGAAAGTGTAAATGATGGAAATAAAATCTAACTTTTTTTGACATATTATAAGAATGTCTTATCTGTAATTTGATGCCTTTTGGATATTTTTCCATATTTCCTTGGCTTCTTCATGCACATTAATACAAATTTTTACCTGGGGTGCCCAAACTTTTGATCCCCACGGTAATGACTGTCATTTCCACTTTGCTGAGTGTGGACAACACTTCACTTTGCAATGTCCCACTCCCTTCTCCTCAGCTCTCAGAGAACAGAGAAAGCTTCAGTGTGTGGTTGACTGAGGCTGAACACACCTCCGTCGTCTATATTCACTGCATGGACTAATGGTCTTTGTAGTCTTCTGCACCTCTCAGCTCCCTGCACAAACCAGGAAATACCAAAGGCTGTATATAGGTGCTATGGGGATCCAGTTTTGATACAAATCAGTTGGGATGCCTTGTTGAGTCTTTGCCATCCAATCCAATGGAAATCCATTGCAGAATCTTTGAGGGCACTACTACAAGCACCATAGGGGCACTTGATGTCTATTGATCACCCTGTTGTCTGGCACTAGCCATTTAGATGCAGTGATCAAATTTCACTGCAGCATCTAAAATCAGCAAAATGCATTTGCCGGACCTTTGGATAAGCTGCAAACGTGAGGGGTCCCGATTTGCTGCCGGCACGGGGTTCCTATCTGCCTTTATCCCCTCTCAGGCCAGTGAATGGTTGAGCAAGCTGTAACTCCTGCTCATCTCAGAAGGTAAGGGCTGGATCACTACAAGGACAGTTTAGTTGCCAGGCCCGTACATGATATTTCAGGGGGTTCCAGAAGTTGGCCCCTTTAAGATCAGGAACGTATCCCCTATCCTGTGGACAGATGAAATTAGGGAACTTTACAGGAGACAGTTTGTTGGTGGCATGTGTCATGCAGTGAATCAGAAAGCATTTCTGAGAACAGGAAGAAGCTAAGAAGAAAAAGAGAGAGAGAGAGAGAGTGGACCTCTAGAAACATAGTCTTGGAGCTTAGTTGTAGTGGGGCCTACATTCTAGAGATTATACTACTGGAAGTGCTGTGACCTGTGTGTCTTGTCTAATGTGCTATTCCAGTAATGTGCAGCTTGATAAGTGAATTTTATCTGCTATAACCTTATTAGTAAATTGTCTGTTGAAGCTGTAATTGGAAAATTGACTGTTGTGTATAGTGAATTATCAGAGCTGGACTTAAAGGGGCATTGAAGTCCCACTCACTTGTTTAAACGTAAACCCTTTGAAACCTTAAGTGATTAGGTCAAATTCAAGCAGGATGATCTGATCTGTTGTCATCTGACTGCAGCAGTAAAGCTTTTTCTTTAAAGTAATATTTCTCATAATTCCAAGCCCTCATACAAGTCTTATTTCGCACGGAGGAGAACAGTAGAAAGTAGCAAGTGAACACTTAGATGCTTACGGTTTCTGAAAACTTCTGACATGTCATAGAGATATGTCAAACGCTTGGATTGATGGGGGTCTGGGTGTCAAAACTCCCACCTATTGCTAGAATGAAGGAGTGGAGTGAGCCCTGTGTCCCTTTCTCTGTGCTCAGCTTTGATTGGAAAACTAAGCACAATGTACAGTTGCAGTGAAAGGTCTTATAGACAATCAGCACCTGAACCCCCACCAATCCAAATTCATGAGTGACATATCTCTATATTATGTTAGAAGTTTGCAGAAACCTTTAATGTTGACAGCAGTAAACTATCAGGGAAGATAGAAATGTTTATAGTACAAAACGACTCAGAAACAAACAATTATACCATTAAATTACCAGGAGTTTACCTATTATGGGGTATAATTATAAAGTCAGGATATTGTAGCATCTTATTGTTAGTTTTACATCACAAAGCCAGCAGGAGATAAGGGACGCAAATAAGTGGCTCAGATACTGGTGTGGGAAGAAGGGTTTTGACTTTATGGAGGAAGGGTTTAGGTTTATAGAGAACTGGGCTGACTTTTCTGTTGGCTACAGGTTTTATGGTAGATCGGGCTGAAACTCAATGGGGAGAGTGCAGCTATGTTTGGGGACAAGATGGCCAGGATGAAGAAATGTTTAAACTAGGGATTGGGGTATGGAAATCACAAAAGTAGAGGACAAGAGAGTATGGAACTGGGACCAATTAATGTACCCAGGGGGTGGAGAGGAGAAAAGGGATAGAATAGTTAATAGGTATAATATTCATAGAAAAAAAAACCATATACACCTCTAAATTGTGGCAAATAAACAAGGTAGAAAATCAGAATGAGGTGGTTATTATAGGACTTTAACTATCCTGATATAAACTAGGAAACTGAGACCTGTGAATCTCATAAAGGAAACAGATTTCTGACTACAACTATAGATAGTTATCTGTCCCAAATGGTGTAGGACCCGACCAGAGGTGGTGCCCTACTGGACTCAATATTAACCAACAGACCTGACAGAGTAAATTATGTGCAGGTAGGAGGACACCTTAGAAATAGTGACCACAATATAATATGTATTTTATATGGGAACCTTTCGAGGAGCCACAAAAACAATGAACTTTAGGAAGGCAAAGTTTGCTCATCTCAGAGAAGCCCTTAACAATATAGATTGAAATAATGTCCTCAAAAACAAGAGTGTGGACACTGAGTGGAAGACTTAAAAAAAAATATCTTACATTTTAATTGTGAGAGGTACAGGGATGGGCATGGAAATAAATGAGTCAGGAACAGTAAAAAAATGTGGAGCAATAAAAGGGGGAATAAAGGACAAAAAATAAGCTTCTTAAAAAGGAGCGAAGTGATAGCATAAAAAATTTATAGGGGAAAAAAATTAAAATGTTACAGGTAAAAGCAATAAAAGTGGATACAGAAAGACAAATTATTACTAAAGAGGGTAAAACCAACCCAAAAATGTTCTTTAGCTATATAAATAGTAAAAAGGTTAAAAAATGAAAGTGTTCAAGAAAATCACTTTTACTTGTTCTCCAGATGGTACAGGATGCCAGAGCTCCTCCATCATTGGGGACTGTCCCCATCAATTGAATGCTGGAGATGTTGCAAACATTTGGAGGTACTGCCCTATGGTTACCAAGAAATTCCTCTGTAGTATACAGCCGCTAATAAGTACTGGAAGGATTAAGATTTTTTTAATAGAGGTAATTTACAAATCTAAATAATAAACTATTTGGTTAGTGTAGCTCACAAATGGAATAGTACTTACACCTCAAAAAAGTACAAAATTTAAAGAGAAAAGGAAAAAAAAGGGGGATACCATAAGCCTCCAGACTAATACCAGGTATCCTGATACATGATGACTAGATTAAATGGAACTGTGCTTCATATTAACGATGAAAAAATAGATTTTTAATTCTACAATAAAAAACAATTTATTATAGGTAGTAATGATAATAATGACAACCTCCTAACACAGGGCCCTTGTGGGGAGGTAGTTATAAAGCATGTAATAAAATACAATAAAATATAATAAAAAGCCGCTAAATGTGCATTAAAGGAGTAGTCCAGTGGTGACTCAGTGGTGAGCAACTTATCCCCTATCCTAAGGATAGGGGATAAGTTGCAGATCGCGGGGGATCAGACCGCTGGGGCCCCAACAGCCCGCAGGAAGGGGGCGTGTCGACCTTCGCACGAGGTGGCGGCCGACACGCCCCCTCAATACAACTCTATGGCAGAGCCGAAGCGCTGCCTTCGGCAATCTCCGGCTCTGCCATTGAGATGTGTTGAGGGGGCGTGTCGGCCGCCGCTTCGTGCGGGGGTCGACACCCGCTATCTGGGCGGAGAGCCAGGGCCCCGTACAGAGAGATCGCAGGGGGCCCCAGCGGTCGGACCCCCCGCGATCTCAAACTTATCCCCTATCCTTAGGATAGGGGATAAGTTTTTCACCACTGGACTACCCCTTTAGGTTCCACTTATCCGGCATCTGAAGGACCGGCAAAGTTCACAATAAGTGATTGTATGTTGCAGTCCACATAGATATATGATAAATGGATTTTTTTGCGGGTACACCATTGACCGTGCGGTTTAACTACCAATATATTTTTATAATTCGGACATATATCGGCACACGGCGATTACACATATGTTTATTTTTATTTACACATTTTTTTTTTATGGGAAAAGGGGGGTGATTCAAACTTTTATTAGGGAAGGGGTTAAATGATCTTTATTAACTCCCCCCCCTTTTTGCTATGTTATAGGGGGCTATAACACTGCACACACTGATCTTTTACATTGATCAATGGTTTCTCATAGGAAACCATTGATCAATGATTCTGTCGCTTTTCGGCAATCGGACACAAGGAGGCAGGTAACTGGACCCTCCTCGTGTCCTACAGCTGTTCAGGGTGCAGCGATTTCACTGAGGTGGTCCCGAACAGTCCCCTGAGATAACCAGCATTAGTTTACTTTCACTTTAGACACGGCGATCAACTTTGAACGCCGCATCTAAAGGGTTAATAGCACGCAGCACCGCGGTCAGTGCCGAGCGCTATTACACTGTGGCCCTGCGTTATAGAAAGGGAAAGGACCCAGGACGTAAAGGTACGCTCTTAGTCCTTAACAGGTTAAGTCCTTTTTCATGTCAGTCGTCCCCAGTATTTTCCCTTTTAATTCATATTCTCAGCATTGTTTTTTTTTTCCCATACACATAACCCTATATTTATCTGCGTTGAAGCTCATTTGCCGCTTCCCAGCCCAAGCTTCTAACCTATCCAGATCCATTTGTAACAGTGCACAGTCTCTGTCTTCTATTGTGTTAAGCCCATTACACAGCTTGGTATCATCTGCTAAGATCGATACTTTACAATCCCTTTACAGGGTCAATAATAAATATATTAAAAAGAATAGGACCTAAAACTGACCCCTGTGGTCAGTAGTAACAGTCACCAAATCCAAGTATGTACCATTAATTACCCCACTCTGTTTCCTATGACTGAGCCAGTTACTTTCCCACTTACACACATTTTCACTAGTGATTAGTGCCACATCACACACCACTACCCCAGTGTCAAACTCTACCCTGGCCCATGCTGAAATCCACACCACCTTCTGCAAGCTGAAAGCCAGAAAACATGTTCTTTATGCCCAGGGATTCTTATAGGGTATTAAGATATTACCACACACAGCAGCAGTCCAGGCTCATCAGTGATTAAAGGAGTTATACAGTATCAAAAAA
Organism: Hyla sarda; assembly: GCF_029499605.1. Taxonomy (NCBI): domain Eukaryota; kingdom Metazoa; phylum Chordata; class Amphibia; order Anura; family Hylidae; genus Hyla; species Hyla sarda. Next base: position 252,905,293 of record NC_079190.1, on the reverse strand, counting down.
CGTATCCCCTATCCCATTGGTCAGACCATCTGCAATCTCCTGCCCATCGCCCCGGCTCTCTGCACGAATGAAGTATGTCGACCACAGCATGAAGCTGTGGCCGACACGTCCACTCCATGATTCCCTATGGGAGAGCTGGAGATACCTAAATGCTCTATCTCTGGCTCTCTCACAGAGATGTATAACGGGGGGCATGTCGGCCACAGTTACGTGACATCTAGCAGTCGTACCCTCCTGACAATTATACCCTATCCTAGAAGATGCGTTCTTTGATACTGGACTACTTCTTTAACAACCAATGACTAACATGCACAGAACAAAACAACACTACATTTAATGTAATACATCATGGCAACAACAACAATAAACTTCTTCAAGTAACATATATATGTACAATTTTGTGCAAAGGGGGGTTACTCCCCACACCTAACATAGGTATCAGCTGGTAAGGAAATATCTATTTGACTAGTTCAGGCTATGCTTACCCTGACTTTGGGCTTCCGTTTTAAATTTGATCGAATCACAAAGTATAACAGATGCCTTCCATTTTAATCCATTTCTTCATTGACATTCTTTTACAGGGTAGAGTATTGCAGCAGGCTGCTATCTGCAAAACAAGAGTGGATGCTAACTGATGGCATTTGATTAATGGGGAGGTAAAATAGCAAAGTAAAAAAAAAGATATTCAAATAATCATCCATCTAAACCTTCCTCAGTTTAACAAAGTGTTCGAGTAAGGCCATGTTTAGAGTATTCTTTATGTCTGCTTATTTATTTAAAAGCAAAAAAGCAGGAAATTGTGCATATCTGAATATTTGATACTGAAAAACTGAAAGTAAAGGAGTTATCTTATAAGTCTAGCTTTCCTATTTAGTAGATATGGAAACATTCATATATGCTATGCTACAAAGTCTTAAAAGACAGTATATGGTATCAGACTCAAGATGACAATATGTAGATGAAAAGATCATGTTTCATGCATTCAAACTATTCTTATTACTAATACATCTTAATAATAAAGTCTAATTGGTAACTTTATTGATAATGTGGTGAATTCCAAGACAAAGTACATGGCAGGAATCTATTTTATTTTGAGTTCTGTTTAATTAAATCCGTTTCCTTTTGTGTACGTTCGTGTTCTTAACTTATGGCTGTGTCTTTGGTCTACATGTAGTTACAACTTATTGCCTGCTTTTACCTTAGAGATTTTTCTGACCAGAAATTGGGCTCATACTATGCAGGTAGTTATCCATTGTATATTGTTGTCTTGCCCACTACATTTTTGTCTGCAAGTATACCATGGTGCCTTACCCTATTTATGCCTTTTTATATGCATTTTATGTGTCTTGTTATTGAGCAAAGTTTATTAGTCTGGCTCAGCAACATGTAGATGTTCTGTAAAACAAAAATAGAGAAACAGAAACAGCCACACATCCAAAATTTGTATTTTGATCTACTTGCTTCTGAGCATAATTTCAAAAAACTAACAGCTTGTTGGCATATATTTTTATTAAAAAGTACAAGACCACTTGCCTTGTCAAGGCCACCTAGCCAGAGTGGGTCCCTAACCTAACGCTGGCAGCGACAGGCGGTGATCACTGCCTCCGCAGCACCATGCCCACAGGGGGAATGACCCGGAGGCCAGGCAGTCCCACTGCTTCCCAAACAAAGCCCCCAGCTCTGGGCCACTCCACCCCATGACAAAGCATCACAGAAACAATGGCTGGCACAGAGCATCACACCAGTGTGAACACCTTCCATGTGTTCCCTGCCAGAGGGCCGGCAGAATGCTAGGAAGAAACCCATATGCAGTCTCCTGCTAATTAAAAACTCCTGGGCCAAATGGGTGGAGTGGAGTGATGGCCATGAAAGAGGGACAGATCAAAATGTATACTAATAACCCGTTAGTTTATGAAATTATGCTGAGAAGCAAGTAGATAAAAATACAAATGGTGGATGTGTGGCTGTGTTTCTCTATTTTTGTTGTACACGTGGAAATGTTCTAGATGCCCTATTTTTTAAAGTTTAATTTTTAATTTCACTTTTATATAATATGGTTCCTGTTGTGACAGGGTCTAGTTAAAGGGGACCTGTCACTATGACAATGCTGTCCAATTTATTGGCATCATGTTAAAGAGTTGCTGAGTAGACCAATATATATAGTGTTGTGGACAAAAATTCAGTGGAACTCTGAATTTATCCAACACCTTTGCCCATTTTGGACATTCAGTGGGGAGTACAAGTATATGATGCACTGCCATCTTTGCAGGTTTTTCTACTTAAAAAGCATGTAGAGGTCTGTAATTTTTATCATAGGTACTCTTCAACTGTGAGAGACGGAATCTAAAACAAAAATCCAGAAAATCACATTGTATGATTAAAAATATATATATATTTGTAATCTATTGCATGACATAACCAGTAAAAATTCCGTCTCTCACAGACCTTATTTTTTCTTTAAGAAACCTTCCTGTTCTCCACTCATTACCTGTATTAATTGCAACTGTTTGAACTTTTTACCTGTAGATAAGACACCTGTCCACATACTCAATCAAACAGACTCCAACCTCTCCACAATGGCCAAGACCAGACAGTTGTGTAAGGACATCAGGGATAAAATTGTAGACCTGCACAAGGCTGCAATGTGCTACAGGACAATTCCCTCACCTTCCACAATTATTAGAAAATGGAATAAGTTCAAGATGACGGTCAATCTCCCTCGGTCTGGGGCTTTATGCAAGGTCTCACCTTGTAGGGCATCAATGATCATGAGGAAGGTGAGGGAGCAGGCCAGAACTACAGGGCAAGACTTGGTCAATGACCTGAAGAGAGCTGGGACCACAGTCTCCAAGAAAACAATTAGTACACACTACAACATCATGGATTAAAATCCTGCAGCACACGCAAGGTCCCTCTCCTCAAGCCAGCACATGTCCAGGCCCATCTGAAGTTTGCTAAAGACATCTGGATAATCCAGAGGAGGAATTGGAGAAGATCATGTGGTCTGATGAGACAAAAATAGAGCTTTTTGTTCTAAACTCCACTCGTCGTGTTTGAATGAAGAAGAAGGATGAGTACAATCCCAATAACACCATCCCAATCTTGAAGCATGGAGGTGGAAACATCATTCTTTAGGGCTGCTTTTCTGCAAAGGGGACAGGACAACTGCACTGTATTGAGGGGGGGGGGGGGGTGGGTGGATGGGGCCATATATTGCGAGATCTCCTTCCCTCTGTAAGAGTATTGAAGATGGGTCATGGCTGGGTCTTCCAACATGACAACAATTCAAAACACACAACCAGGGCAACTAAGGAATGGCTCCATAAGAAGCATCTCAAGGTCCTGGAGAGGCCTAACCAGCCTCCTGAACCCAATAGAAAATCAGGGCTGTCCATATTGCACAGCGACAGCCCAGAAACCTGAAGGATCTGAAGAAGGTCTGGAGTGGACCAAAATCTCTGCTGCAGTGTATGCAAACCTGGTGAAGAACTACAGGAAACGTTTGAGCTCTGTAATTGAAAACAAAGGTTTCTATACGAAATATTAAGTTATGTTTTTCCGTCTTTGATTCCATCTATCACAGTTGAGGAGTACCTGTATTATGATAATAATTACAGACCTCTACATGCTTTGTAAGTAGGAAAACCAGCAAAAACGGCAGTGTATCATATACTTGTTCTCTCCACTGTAGGAGTCCAGTGGGAAGTCCTACTCAGTTATTGGCAGCCTTTCCTGTAAAAAAATGATACATATATTAATTGTTCATCTTCTTCTAATCTGCAACATGACGATGGCAGATTAGATTAAATGTTATTCCTAGTCCCTTTATAGACTACTCTGGGTCTTTCCCTATTATTTTAAGGTAAAAAGGTGTTTTTAATGGCAAAGAGTGAACACAGCTAACAAAATAAGGAGTCATCGAGTGAATTGTAACAGGGCCCCTGGTGCTTCTGAATGCCAATGGGTTTCCAGTAACAGCTACCCTAATGGATACATTAATACTATTCACCATACAATGCTCACATTTCAAAATATCTTCAATTCATATACTTTTCAAAGGAGCCTTGCATAATAAAACTCCTGGAAAGATGAGTCTTAACAAGTCATTCCCTGCCTCAGCATAAACCTACATACTTTAGGTAGAAAAAATAATCCAGATCAACTTTAATCTATCCAAAAGTATAAAAAAGAGAGAAAGCCAGTGTAAGACAAAAGCTCAGACACCATCACTGAAAGAGGATCAAACTGAACTGAAACAAATCTTACTTTAAAAAAAACCTTATTTCAATTAAAATCACACTACTTTTCTCTTTTTCTAAAGTTTAAAAGAAGTTTTATCTATTATATGGGATAACACATTTTTTTATAATAGGCTTTTGGATTTTCGTGAATAATACATGTATACCAGGTCAAAGGCCACAGAATGTTGTCCCCTCTGGGATGTTTTCTGGATGACCTAAGGAAGAAAGTGACAGAGCTCCCCGTCTGCCTATTCATCCACAGACCAGATAAACTATCAGCACTGGCCAAAATTAGATAGTATTAGAGTCTACAGACAAGATTATGGACCTAAGTAGGCATGATAGCATTTTCTAAATCAGGTCAAATACTCTTTACTCACATGAGGTATTTGCAGTTTGTCATGAAATATGTTTAAGGTGACAAAGTTGCTTTTACGGTACTGAAGTCCAGGGTTTATATCCAACCAAGGTCATGAAGCTGGAGCTAGTTTCCTGCCACATAGGCAGGCGAGGTAACCTCCTTTAAAATTGGCCCTAGTGTGAGATAGGAAAATGAGGTTGTCCGGGGGTCAAAGGTAGCAGTGTGTCGGAATGAATGGAGTCTTTTAGTTGATCTGAAATCTGAATTTACTTTGGTGTTGTTGGTGAAGTACTGTATTCATTTTGTGATTTTGTATTTAACCCCTTGGTGACATCCTTCATACACAGCAGGCATTGGCTGCTATCAGCAGCTGACACTTGCCAATAGTGACTGGCATAAGACCTTGCTTCAACCCGAGTCATTTGATCCCCTAGATTTAATAGTGACTGAAACAATTACCGTATTTTTCGCCGTATAAGACGCACTTTTTCTGGGGGGGGGGAAGTTGGTGCGTCTTATACGGCAAATACACATTAAAACCTGTCCTATCGCGACGGACCCTGCAGCCATCAATGGCCGGGACTCGTGGCTAATACAGGACATCACCGATCACGATGATGCCCTGTATTAACCCTTCAGATGCAGCGATCAAAGCTGACCACCACGTCTGAAGCGAAAGTGACACTAACCCGGCTGCTCAGTCGGGCTGTTCGGGACCGCCGCGGTGAAATCGTGGCGTCCCGAACAGCTTACAGGACACCGGGAGGGACCTTACCTGCCTTCTCGGTGTCTGCTCCATCCCGGGATCCCCTGCATGGCCGGCGCTCTCCTTCGTCATCATCACGCATCATGTCTTCGCACACGCAGTCCCGTCATCCAATAGGAGCGGCGTGCGTAGCAACGTGATGGCGGGGATGGAGAGCGAGGATACCGGGCAGCAGAGAGACGTTTTGGAGCGACGGGGACACCCCAGGGACGCGGCAACAGCGATGGAGGGCTTCATCCAGGGCAGCGGTGACGAGCGGTGACGGGTCTGGAGCGGCGGGGATATTACCTCTTATTACCTCTTATACCAGTGGTCTTCAACCTGCGGACCTCCAGATGTTGCAAAACTACTACTCCCGGCATGCCCGAACAGCCAATGACTGTCCTGGCATGCTATGAGTTGTAGTTTTGCAACATCTTGAGATCCGCAGGTTGAAGATCACTGTCCTATACTTTACATTGTATTTGGTTCAGAATCTTTTTATTCTAGATTTTCATCCTTTTCATCTAGATTTTCATGCGTCTTATATGCCGGAGCATCTTATATGGCGAAAAATACGGTAAGTGGTTAGAAGCTGTACCCATCCAGTCTACAATCGCTCCCATATGACATAATCAGATGTCATGGCTGCCAGGGGCTTTCTAAAGGTCTCTGTGGCTGCCATGATAGTACTAGGAATAGATTGTAATAGCAAGGTTAAAAAATAAATGTAAATATATAACTAAAAATAATAGTAATAATAACAAAATGCCCCACCTTACAAATTCAAATCACTTTCATTTTACAAAGAAAAATATTGAAACTACAAAAACAATTAAAATAATTTTGTGTGACTATTGAAATATAATGGTATTTATCAGACTACTTCAGTTAAGTATAGTTATGGGGGCCATGGTGGGGTGTAGGGAGCCCAAGTTTTGTGAACAATCCAGAGTTTATGGTTCACTTAAATTCCCTCTGCACATGATATTCATAAAAAGTTTATGATAAATCAGTACCTTTGCCTGCCCCCCCCCCCCCACTAGATGATATATTTGAATTTTTAATTTCCCAGGTAAATTTACCTTGTGTATACAAGTCATATAGACGTTTTAATTGAAACAGCCATTCTTTCAGATCCATCTCATATTCCGTTAATCTCCTCCAAAATCCTCCTTTCAGATTATTAACCTGTGATAATAACTCATAATACATATTTACTCTTCGACAAGTAAGAGACAAAAATCTAAACATAGAAAATAATGTATCCATGACCAATAACAAGAAATGTTTTGAGCTAAGATTGCCTTTTAGGCATTGAATGACACTAAGGCTTCATGCACAAAGCAAGATTCTGTGCAATGACACCATCTGCCTCTTGTCACGAGGAACCAAATCTCTAAGCCCGAGAAATGCAGGTGCTTGGGAACATCCTAAGGAGAAAGCCGTCAGCTCGATGCACTTGCTCATTTGGAACCAATTATGCGTTGCAGTTATATTACTTTTTAATGAGATTTATTGCACCGTATGGAGATTACTGGCCCACGTGTAAATCATTTAATCGGAAGGTAGCATGTGTGTGAGCCTCCTGGGAGACACCATCTCTTTGCAGAAAATCCTCATAAGAAAGTATGCACCCATTCTCTTAGAAATTATGCTTTCTATCTAGATTCCTAAAAGAGGTTTTTCAGGATTAAAAAAAAAGTTGTCTATCTTTCAAAAACAGCTCCACACTTGCCCACAGTTTGTGTTTGGTATTGCGGCTAATTCTTATGGATGTGAATAAGATTAAGCTGCAATAGCACACACAAACTGTGGACAAAAAGCTGTAAAGTTATCCTGATCCTTGAAAACATTTTAATGCTATGGAAAGTAATATGTAAAGACAGCTTTTGGACATAATTAATTTTAGCCCACAGGCATCTGCTACATAAAGGGGGTTTTCCAGGGAAATGTCAACCTTTAATATATGCCTCTCCCGGAATTAAAACAATAAAAGCTGGCATACTCATCACTCATGCTCCCCTGGAGCTGCTGCTGTCAGATCTTCTGGTCTGTGGTCCTATACAGTTTTTCCTCCTTCTGAGGACATCCCACTCACCCCATAGCCAATCACAGAGCATAGAGACAGCAGAACATCCATCAGAAGCTGGCAGAAGAGAAGTGCAGCACAAACCGAAAGATCTGACAGTGAGGGGGTATGGGAGATAAGTATGCATTTTTTGTTTAGTTATAATGCAAGGAGGAGGTCACATATTAAAGTTTGACATTTCCATGGAAAACCAATTTAGTAAACCATAACTGCAACTGTTGTGCGATTAAGGCTTGTGACCACATTTTTTCTACTGAGTTGAAGAACTTAGTATTAATAATTTTTAAAGCTTTTGGGTGCAGTAAAAAAAAAAATTGAGACTTAGGTAGAAATGTATCAAAACCTGTGCAGAGGAAAAGGGGTGCAGTTGCACATAGCAGCCAATCAGATAGCTTTTTTCATTTTTAGAAGTCATTTTTAAAATAAAAGAAGCAATCTAATTGTTTGCTATGGGCAACTGCACTACTTTGCCTCTTCACAGGTTTTGATAAATCTCCCTTTTCATGGATTTCAAAGGCTGCAAACCACATTTTAGCACTGAATTAGACACATATTGGACTTCCAATTCATACAACCCCTTTAAACCTTGTGTCAGACACAAAAATAACTTGTCTCTATTAAAGGGAACTTGTCACCTGTTTTTTTGGGACACTAAATCACCAGGATGTCTTTATACGGTTGGCGTTTAGTGTCCCCAAACTGTTTTTATAAAGATGCCCGCCCAATCCCTCTAGATTAATGTATTGAATAGTTTGCTCATTGGGATTAGAGTCTCAGACTTGAATTCATGAGTCCAGTACATGCACATTAAGCTGATGAAGCCTCCATACTTTGTGGCTTTTTTTCCCAGTGAGTAAAAAAGGAATACATTAAAATAATTGAACTGGGACAGCCATCATGGAGACAGTTATAAAACACTAAACCCCAGCAGGTTAAAGATGTGATGGTTTAGTGTACCCACGTATTTAGGTGGTTGGCGTTCCCATTGCTCCCTGGCAGTGTTTGATACTGTTGTGTTGTGTTGATACTGTAGTGTTGTACTTTGCTGGCTCTGGGCTAATTTTTATTGCACTTTATGTATTTTTGTATTTAGAATATTGTGCAATAGCTTTACCATCTATAGTTAATTACTCTTCAGTGGCATTAGATAGCACCATTTATGCCACTATTATTACTTGTCAACTTTTATGTTATTCGTACTGTTTGGGTTACTATGTGAGTGCACTTCCTTCTGTTGCTGATGCTCTATTTTTTAGCATTCATTGTCTGTACACTAGCTGTCGTCATTAAAAAAATGTATTGATGTTTAAATATATATTGAGAATGCCCCCCCCCCCCCGCCCCCACCCCTGTGTTCCAAGCTACTGATTAGCATGTGAAGAAAAAAAAAGTGTATCTATAAAAGGAGAAACAGATAGGGGATCGGTAACTATCACCTGCACTAAATGCCTATACCAATAGTAGAGTGGGCGATACTGATGACAGATTCCCTTTAGTTGCCATTTTAACCTGTGTTTTGTCACCTTGTGGATCTGGCCAAACATTCGAGGGTATGTAAACTTTTGATCAGGACCAGCTGGGTGATTCTTTTTATCATTATTGTTTAAAAAGAAGCAAACCAACCATATGATAATAAATGGCTTCATATGATCACTTTCCTTATATAAAAGACAGTTAATTTTAATTCACTTTCCCTCCATCTACTTCTTTGACCTCTGTCCAACTTTAAATTGGTTCCAGATGTCCTTTAGTAGTAAACAAAATTAATCAATACATTTCCTCTTACAAAAGTTTTTGTTTATTTTTTAAATTTAAACTTTAAAATGTGAACAGAAATAAAAAACACTGTCTTTTTAAAGGCGACAATAAAAAAAATAAAGAAAATTCCTGTCCTTCTATGCAAATATGCCTTTCTCTCTATTGATCAGGGGGAGGTGATGACTTCCGTGTTTTATTGTAGGCTGGGAATCCCTTTGTGGCGACGACCGATCCAACCATTACCATTCTTACCTGTTCTCCTCCTTTGTATGCATTATGATTTCAGTGCAATTACTATTGTATGCTGATCAGTTATTTCCTCCTAGTTATGTGTTGTAACTGTTCTCTTTGTTACCATGTATCACACTGCCCGCACGGGCGTCCATACCTATCATTTACGTCTTGTATATCGCTACCTGCTCTTTTCAATAAAAGACTCTTGGTTTGACTGTTAAAAAAAATAAAGAAAATTGCTTTATCATGAAACGGTTAAATGAATTATGAGGAACAAAGAAAGGGTAAATAAGTACAGCAGAGTTATACGAAATCCCAGTGTTTGTGGTACTAAGCTGAACGATTAAACTATGTGTATGTGACCTGATGTACATTGCACTAATATGTCACAATATTACTTTCAGAAGTGACACCCCAACAGGCCATAAATATAGAGGCATAGTCTCTGGGGTCAGCCCACAGCTTCCTTCAATTTCATTTTTCATTAATTTTTCCCACTCTTGACCTAACACTTATAAATTACACATCCTGGGATCGGAAATTACACTTCACTCTGTGTAGCAGCTACATGGTCTGTGAGGGGTCTTTAAGGTGACATTCTTATTTACACATCAGCTCCGCCAACGTTTAGGCCTTTTACACTATACGATTGAAAATAATTTGTGGATTTATACCAGAGTAGAAATGCACAGCACAGCAAATCTTCTTCATCTGTTTGTCCTTGTCAGCAAAGATATGAGCGGCTCCACAACAACTGCCAACCTGTTTCATCTCTATGCTAATGGTACCCAAATTCACCCCCCTCCCCTGACCTGTCCCCCAGTCCTCAGCCAGTGGAGCACACTGTATTTCATCCATCTCTGACAAAACTAAATGCTGAAAACTAGAGATTGTTTATCCAGCCATATCAGGGAAAAAACAGCATGCTATTTGTAGAGTAAACCTGGGGAAAATCCGGCATTTGCCTTGGAGTGAATATATATTTGTATGTTATGTATTCAGCCCCTCTCGTTCAGCCCGTGCTTAACCCACGTCCCTATGAGTGCTTGCTTGAATGCATTATAGGTAGTTGCTATAGCAACATTTTGTGGACTCTGTCAGGTTGAATGCTGATACATTTTGCACCATAGTATTGTTACATTACTCTAGAGAAAAATTATTTCTCTCCTTTTGCTACAGTGGAGGAATAAACTTATTCCCAACAAGTTGTTCTTTATATGTTCCCTTCAATTCATTGTAAAGAATTTAGAGGGGTATTTCGGCTTTACACATCTTATCCCCTATCCAAAGGATAGGGGATAAGATGTATGACTGCACAGGGGTCACACCGCTGGGGACCCCTGATATCTCGGTGCATCCTCCGAAATTCTGTGCCGGGCGCTGCCTCCGAGACACGGACATGACAGCCTTTAGATAGGGAATAAGATGTGTAAAGCTGGAATACCCCTTTAAAGTGTTCCTCTGATGCTTTTTTGACAAATGACAATAGTGCAGCACTGTGCATGAAAGCTTCCCGCACCATCTTCACAGCACCTATCTCCAGCATAATGGCATTCTATGGTGCTGGGTGAATGCGCAAGCTTTGTCTCCTCATGCATGGTTATATATGGCGAGGAGCACCATTCTAATATGCCAATGAGTATGCATCATGACGAATGGATTTGGAATTGTTTTCATTTTTGATGCACTGCTGCACTTTTTTTTATATATTTGTATTAAAGACTTAATATACACTGCTCAAAAAAATAAAGGGAACACAAGATAACACATCCTAGATCTGAATGAATGAACTAATCATATGAAATACTTTTGTCTTTACATAGTTGAATGTGCTGACAACAAAATCACACAACAATTATCAATGGAAATCAAATTTATCAACCCATGGAGGTCTGGATATGGAGTCATACTAAAAATCAAAGTGAAAAACCACACTACAGGCTGATCTAACTTTCATGTAATGTCCTTAAAACAAGTAAAAATAAGGCTCAGTAATATGTGTGGCCTCCATGTGCCCATATGACCTCCCCATAATGCCTGGGCATGCTCCTGATGAGTTGACGCCTCCATGCTCTGGACACTACGCTGACAGACATAGCAAACCTTCTTGCCACAGCTCACATTGATGTGCCATTCTGGATGAGCGACTTATGTGGGTTGTAGACTCCATCTCATGCTACCACTAGAGTGAAAGCTCCGCCAGCATTCAAAAGTGACCAAAACATCAGCCAGTAAGAATAGGAACTGAGAAGTGGTCTTTGGTCACCACTAGCAGAACCACTCCTTTATTGGGAGTGTCTTGGTAATTGCCTATCATTTCCACCTGTTGTCTGTTCCATTTGCACAACAGCATGTAAAATTGATTGTCAATCAGTGTTGCTTCCTGAGTGGACAGTGTGATTTCACAGAAGTGTGATTGACTTGGAGTTACATATCAGACAGGAGGCTCGTATCTTGCATTAATCTTTCTTTATTAATGCCCATAGCAGAAAAATTAAAACTTTTATTTTAATGTATTCAAAGAAAACTTTCTCGAAACTACAACTCCCAGCAGTCCCTTTGAGGTCTCAATAGCCAATCATAGCCAAGTGGCTCATATAAAGGGGCTGCAGTGTCATAACTCCTCCTCTTTCTTTCTGCTCATAGCGACAGATAAGTATAGATTTTCACTCTCTTATATAGGTGTACATTTTATCTATTATTACCTCATCTTATTGTTCAAGTATATATACTAACTTACACTCCTGACCTCTCTCCCTGCTAGTGATTGCACCTGCGATCATTGGCTGGGGTCAATCTGAGGTCAGCTTTTTCTGACACGGCACTTGTTGCGACAGTGTTTTCCCTTCCTTTTCCCTGCGCACGTCGGCCTCGCGGTCGCTCTCTGCGCCCTCTTTCCCCATCTAACCTTTTTCCATTGGCGCCGTCTTTTCGGCGCCATATTGCGGCTTCTTCTTCCCCTCAGGTTGCCGTTCCCGCCGCTCGCGGCCTTCCCGCGCAGCTGACGCGCGCGGAGGGGGCGGCGCGTTCTAGGAGCGGCACCTATCTACCAATCAGAGACCCGGAGAGACGTAATCTCGCGAGATTTCGTCTCTGGGTTCACAGGCTCCACTGTACCTCCCACCGAAGTGCTCAGTTCAGCGCCAGCGGTGAGGAGAATAGGAGCCTGAACGTCACTGAGCATATATATACATATACAGGTTTTTTCCCCTCTTTTATTACAGCGACTACAGGCTATAGCCTCTTAGTGCAGGTTAACCCTCTCCTGCCCTCTCTCTCTGCAGTTCAGGGTTATATATACCTATAATATATATATATATATATATATATATATATACCTATAATCTGATTTTTAGACAAACTCATTATCATGTCTGAGGAAGCCAATGCCAGTTCCCTACCGGGGCTGAGCTCCCAACCTGAGACCACGCAGTTTATGACAGCTGCGCAAATTCAAGACCTGATCAGCAAATCGGTCCAAGCGGCTCTTGCATCCGCTGTGCTACCATCAGGGTCTCATCAACCTTTACCACCAATTCCGTTGTCACTTACTAATGATCCGGTGACTAAAAGAGGGAAAGCCTCACACAAGCGTAAGCACACAGTGCCCGCTTACGACTCCCCGGCAGTGGAAGATACATCCATGCTCCGGGCAGCCTCTACCACGGCCTGCCAACCCACACTACCTCCAGACTCTCACCGACCCTCGGGCCTCGAGGAGAATACAACTAAGAGACATAGGTCTGCCAGGCGGGCAAAACCAGACTCCTATGTGGACTCCTCTGATGAGGATACGTCCGATGAGTCTGAATCCTCTGCAGAGTCTGAATCCCATGAGGAGGAAGGTGGGACTACAGCGTTGCCCAACAACGCTACCCCTGAGACCCAGGGCGAAACCATACTTGACTCTCTCGGAGAGCCATTCTTCGACCCGGATGCGATTTCTCACCCCCGCTCCGGAGATTGGGCTCCTCTCCCACAAGTCTCTAATTTCATTGAACATTGGACCCGTAGGTCCCTGGAGAAGTCGAATAGAAACAAACTTAAGGCAGAATGCCCTAGACCCTCGATCCCGAGGAAAGTGACCGCTACCCCTGAGGTAGATCCTGTCCTCGTGAAATATCTCACAAAAAATGGTAAATTCCCTAAGAAAGGCATTGAACGGTCCTTTAGATCGATACAAGACCGTATCCTGGACCTCCTGGGACCTTTAACGAAGATCCTAAACCTTTCTGAACAGGCAGCTGCATCCAGCCAGCCTGTAGACCTCAACCAACTTCGAGGTTGGGCCCAGAGGGCCATTTGTATGCTTGGATCCACCAATACTACCTGTTCGAATTAAAGGCGGAGATCCATACTGATGAGGCTGGATCCTCAACTATCACATCTGGCTGAATCCGAACCAGGTCCCTCAGCCGAGGGCATGCTTTTTGGTGATACTCTTATAAAGGATATCAATAAATTTGTAGGTTTATTTACCTCTCTGGACAAGGCCCAAACGTCCTTAAGGAAATCCGGATCCTCAAATAAGGTTTTTGCTAAGGCCGGCAGAAATAAGGGCCGCTCTGCAGGCCGGTCTCATGCCTACAGGCCACCACCTAGAGCCAAAGCTCAATACGCACAGGCTCCTCCATCCTACCCGCTCCCTGTGGCGCAACCCGCGCCGTTCTTCCCTCCCAGAGGTAGACCTTGGAGAGGACGTGGTGCCAGAGGCTATCCCCGTTCCCGTCCATATACCGGTGAGTACTCCTCTTCACACACACTCGCATATCCCTGTGGGGGGCAGACTGCAGTCTTTTACCCACGCCTGGTCTGCGATTACGGCAGACTCATGGATTCTCAACACCGTAGCAGGGTATCAAATAGAATTCCACTCACCTCCGGAGTTGGACATAATCCCACCCCCATAAGATTCTCAAATCTAAACACTGCCCTCATAGACAACGAATTACAGGATCTCCTGTCCAAGCGAGCAGTGATAGAGGTCAACCCGTCATCCCAGGGGTTCATCAGCAACCTCTTCTTAGTCAAGAAGAAGGGTGGCGGATTCCGCCCAGTTATAAACCTTCGCAATCTGAACCAACATGTAGTTTATCGACACTTCAAAATGGAGGGGATCCACTTCCTTCGGGACCTCCTGTGGCCAGGGGATTGGCTGATAAAGGTAGACTTAAAAGATGCCTACCTTACCCTACCCATTCATCCCTCATCTCAACATTTTCTCCGCTTCCTTTGGAGAGGTCGAATGTGGCAATTCACTTGCCTTCCCTTCGGCCTATCATCCGCCCCATGGTGCTTCACCAAACTCCTGAAGCCCGTGGTTGCATCCCTGCGCAGCAGGGGAGTAAGGATGATCATATATCTGGACGACCTACTTATCATGGCTCGATCCAGGACTCAAGCCATTACTCATATGGATTGGACGATTTCTCTGTTAGAGGGCTTGGGTTTCCTGATCAATCACGAAAAATCTGTGCTCATCCCGGCTCAGGAAATGGAGTTCCTTGGCTTTTTGGTAGATACCAAACAAGCGGTTCTCCGCCTCCCCAAGTCCAAGCTAGCCCTTATTCGCAAGGAGATCAGGGCTGTACTTCGGAAGGGTCATGTATCACTACGTGTCCTTGCGCGTCTGGTGGGTCTACTTTCGGCCTCCATCCAGGCTATCTTTCCGGCCCCACTCCATTATCGGGCCCTCCAGAGGCTAAAAACACTGCACCTTCAACAGGGCCTCAAATATGCAGACGAGGTACCCCTCTGTCCAGAAGCCGCGGAAGAATTACAATGGTGGCTTCGTCATGCCGTCGAGTGGAATGGCAAGACCATATTCAACTCCAGCCCGGACGTCATCATAGAGTCGGATGCGAGCCGACAGGGCTGGGGTGCTCGGTGCGGAGAATCCTCCACAGGAGGGACGTGGTCCACAGAAGAGTCTCTGTTACACATCAACGCGCTGGAACTCTTGGCGGCATTTTTCGCCCTCAGAAGTTTCTTACCACACGCATACAACTGCTGTGTGTTATTGCGCATGGACAATGTGACGGCGGTTCAATATATCAACCGCCTGGGAGGTTCGAGGTCCAAAATCCTGGCGGATATCGCGAAGGATTTTTGGCACTTCTGCCTTCTCCAAGACATCATACCAGTGGCGGAATACATCCCGGGAGTTTCCAACTCGGTGGCGGATTGGAATTCCCGCTACCTGATCGATGCAAGCGATTGGAAGCTGGATCGCTTGGTTTTCCTGGCGTTACAGCGGATTTGGGGTCCATTTCGGTTGGACCTATTCGCCTCACGCCTCAACCACCAGCTGCCCCAATTCTACAGCTGGAGGCCGGACCCAGAAGCTCGCGCAGTCGACGCGTTTCGACAACACTGGCCGGCAGGGACACACTATGCGTTTCCACCGTTTCCAATGATTCCCAAGGTTCTCCTTCATGTGATGAACCAGAGAGCGACAATCGTGCTGATCACCCCCTGGTGGCCGACTCAACCGTGGTTCCCTCTCCTACTTGGGATGGCGATCGATTATCCACGGTTGCTCCCTCACTTCCCTCATCTCCTCACCAATCCAACCAAGGATCTCCATCCTCTGGTACGGCAGGGCAACCTGCCTCTCCTTGCGTGGTTGGTTTCGGGGTCTCAGAATCAGATAACGAACTTTCAAGATCGGCTAGGGACCTCCTCGCCCTGGCCTGGGCCCCCGGGACACGATCGGCATATCGATCAGCCTGGGGACTCTGGGTTCGTTGGTGTGATCAACGACAGGTTGATCCAGTTCACGCTCCTGTGTCCGTAGTGATCAATTACCTAGCGGACTCCTTTGAGTCGGGAAAATCTTTTAGTTCTATCAATGTCTACCGCTCGGCCATCTCAGCTTACCATTGTCCAGTAGACACTTTACCCATCGGCAAACATCCTCTGGTTTGTCGAATCCTGAGGGGCATTAAGTTTAAACGGCCCCCGCGTCCCAAATACCAGGCCACTTGGGTCGTCTCTAAAATTCTAGCCTTGTTCTCCGCATGGGCGGAGAACGATGCCCTTCCTTTACGATTACTATCCTTTAAGCTGACCGTTCTTTTATGTTTGGTCTCCATAAAACGGATATCAGATGTGAAAGCGTTGGATGTCTCCAGGCGTCAATTCTCGCCGGATGGCGTTCGATTCTCCGTCGTTCGTAGGACCAAGACCGGGATTCACACGGTCTTTTATCCTTTCTTCCCTGATCATCCCCGGCTCTGTGTTGTTCGTTGCCTACAGGCATACGAATCTCTGACGTCGGGCTTGCGGTCTCCAGATTCCTCTCAGCTCCTTATTTCCTATGTCCGGCCCCATTCACCGGTGTCATCGGCTACTTTAGCCCGATGGGTTCGGTCCGCCATGGATATGGCGGGGATAGACGTCTCCCTGTTCGGCGCGCACTCCTCCAGGGGTGCCATGGCCACTAAGGTGGTTACTTCAGGGGGCTCTCTGGCGGATCTGCTCTTAGCTGCGGATTGGTCGTCGGAGACGACTTTTCGCCAGTTTTACTTCAGACCGGAGTCTCATGTATCCATGTCGGTCCTGTCTAACGTGGGTTAAACCCAACTGCTGATTTATATCGTATTGAAATGTTTGTTAGCTTTGAACTTGCAAGATACGAGCCTCCTGTCTGATATATAAATCGAGATTTTCCTAGCTAATGTGACGGAAAATATAAGTTATATGAAGACAGGAGGCGAGTATCTTCCCTCCCAACCCAACCCTATCATGGTGTTCTTTTCTTCTCTGTTTCAGGATACTGACGATGGCCTGTGTCTATGTGACGGCGGCTGAGTTGTTCCTGTTGTCCCCGTTGGGACGTTCTTTCTTCAGTTCGGTTATCTGGGAGCCAGCGGTCTGGAGACTGCTCATGCATCGGCGTTCCGGTTCCAGAGGTCCGTCGTGGAGTCGTGGAGTCAAGAGGAAGTCCATGTCCGGTTATCCTGTGTCGGCTATGGCGTCGAGTCAAGAAAGAAGAGGAGTTATGACACTGCAGCCCCTTCATATGAACCACTTGGCTATGATTGGCTATTGAGACCTCAAAGGGACTGCTGGGAGTTGTAGTTTCGAGAAAGTTTTCTTTGAATACATTAAAATAAAAGTTTTAATTTTTCTGCTATGGGCATTAATAAAGAAAGATTAATGCAAGATACTCGCCTCCTGTCTTCATATAACTTATATTTTCCGTCACATTAGCTAGGAAAATCTCGATTTACATTGTGTTGTTTAAGTGCTCCCTTTATTTTTTTGAGGAGCGTATACATCTAGCAGATGTTATGCTAGAATACTTTTACTTTAGACAAGTGTGGGAGATCCAGTCTGGGGTACTCCAGGGCTAAGACATCTTATCCCCTATCCAAAGGACCCCCGTGATCTTGCACGCAGCACCCCGTTACAATCAGTTCCAGGAGCATGTTCGCTCCGGGTCTGATTATTGGCAATCGCGGACTTGCATTGAGGGGGTGGAGCGTGATGCCACACGGGGGCGGGGCCGTGATGTCACAATGCTCCGGCCCCGTGATTGCCAGTAATCAGACCCGTAACGTAGTGCTGCGTGCAAGATCATGTGGGTTCCTGTTACACCGAGCGCTCCAGGTTCCCGCTCCTCCCCGGAGCGCTCGCAGCGTTCTCCTGTTCACAGTGCCCCGGTCAGACCCACTGACCAGGAGCGCTGCGATAATGTCCCTAGCCGTGATGCGATCCGCGATGCGGGACGCGCCCGCTTGAGATTCGCATCCCGGCCCGCTTACCAGACTCGTTCCCCATCTGTGCTGTCCCGGCACGCACGGCCCCGCTCCCTAGGGCGCGCGCGCGCCGGCTCTTTAGGATTAAAAGGGCCAGTGCACCAATGATTTGGATTTCTCCTTCTGCCAACTCCTCCTTCTCAGCTGTGGCCTTCTTGGACTCTGGTTCTGCGGGAAATTTTATTTTGGCCTCTTTTGTTAATAAGTTCAACATCCCTGCGACCCGTCTCGCCAAGCCGCTCTACATTTCCTCGGTCAACGGAGTAATATTGGACTGCACTGTGCGTTATCGCACAGAACCCCTGCTCATGAGCATTGGACTGCATCACGAAAAAATTTAACTTTTTGTTCTGCCCAACTGCACCTCTGAAGTCCTCCTCGGTCTGCCATGGCTCCAACGCCACTCTCCTACCCTTGACTGGACCACCGGTGAGATCAAGAGCTGAGGTGCTTCTTGCCACAAAAAATGCCTCACGTCTGCTCCCAGTCCCGTCAGTCAAACCTCAGTGTCTCCTCCTTTACCTGGTCTCCTCAAGGCCTATCTGAACTATGCTGTGTCTCCTCCTCATAGCCCCCGTCCTGGTAACACTCTGCCCCGTGCCAAGCTTCACCCTCTTCCCCCCCTCCCCACTCCCACGCCTTCTGGTTTGCCCGCTGTTGATGAGGTTTCCCGGGACTTCTCCACCATCTGGAAAGAGACTCAAAAATCCCTCATACAGGCCTCATCCCGGATGAAGAAGCATGCCGACAAAAAAAGAACTCCTCCTGTCTTTGTTCCTGGAGACAAAGTGTGGCTCTCCGCAAAGTATGTCCGCTTCCGTGTCCCCAGTTATAAACTGGGATCAAGTTGGACCCTTTAAAATCAAGTGCCAAATCAATCCTGTCTCCTACAAACTCCTTCTTCCCACTTCTCTCCATATTCCTAATGCTTTTCATGACTCTCTCCTTATACCGCTTATCCTTAACTGCTTCTCTCCCAAGGTTGTTGCTCCTACTCCTGTCTCCGGGTCCTCAGATGTCTTCTCGGTTAAAGAAATTCTCGCGTCTAAGACGGTCAGAGGTAAAGAAAAATTTCTTGTAGATTGGGAGAATTGCGGCCCTGAGGAGAGGTCATGGGAACCCGAGGATAACATCCTCAACAAGGACCTAATTCACAAATTTTCAGGTTCCAAAAAGAGGGGGAGACCCAAGGGGGGGGGGGGGGGGGGTACTGTTACGCCGAGCGCTCCGGGTTCCCGCTCCTCCCTGGAGCGCTCGCAGCGTTCTCCTGTTCGCAGCACCCCGGTCAGACCCGCTGACCGGGAGCGCTGCGATAATGTCTCTAGCCGTGATGCGATCCGCGATGCGGGACGCGCCCGCTCGCGGTTCGCATCCCGGCCCGCTTACCAGACTCGTTCCCCGTCTGTGCTGTCCCGGCGCGCGCGGCCCCGCTCCCTAGGGCGCGCGCGCGCCGGCTCTTTAAGATTTAAAGGGCCAGTGCACCAATGATTGGTGCCTGGCCCAATCTGTCTAATTAGCCTCCACCTGCTCCCTGTCTATTTAACCTCACTTCCCCTGCACTTCCTTGCCAGATCTTGTTGCCATTGTGCCAGTGAAAGCGTTCCTTGTGTATCCCAAGCCAGTGTTCCTGACCTCTTGCCGTTGCCCCTGACTATGATCCTTGCTGCCTGCCCTGACCTTCTGCTACGTCCGACCTTGCTCTTGCCTAATCCCTTGTACCACGCCTATCTCAGCAGCAGTCAGAGAGGTTGAGCCGTTGCCGGTGGATACGACCTGGTTGCTACCGCCACTGCAAGACCATCCCGCTTTGCGGCGGGCTCTGGTGAATACCAGTAGCAACTTAGAACCGGTCCGCTGGCACGGTCCACGCCAATCCCTCTCTGACACAGAGGATCCACCTCCAGCCGGCCGAATCCTGACAGTTCCCCAGCAGCAGGACCCCCACGATCAGGCATCTTATCTCCTATCCTTTGGATAGGGGTTATGATGTCTTAGTGCCGGAGTACCCCTTTAATAAATCCCCTTGGAGTTTTTATGTTGTTTGGTATTTCTCAAAGTTTCTTTTTGCACCAAAACATTTAAATATGGTATTTGGCTTCCATTAAAACTAGCCTGATTATGTACATTGGGGGAGATTTACCAAAAGCTGTGTATAGAAAATGTTGACTTATTGCCCATAGCAAACAATCAGATTGCTTGTTTCATTTTCATAGAGGCATGTAAAAAAGGAAAGAAGCGATCTGATTAGTTGCTATGGGCAACTGCACCACTCTTCCTCTACACAGGTTTTGATAAATCTCCCCCTTTATGTGTTTAAGTAAAGGAATTTAGATTATGATCCACAGTGGGGACAATAGCTGATGTTATGACAGAATTTGTACTGTGCTTCATGAAATGTTTAACCCCTTAAAGCTGTATAACCCCTTGAATCCGGAGTCCATAGCGACCACAACATGAAAGGGGTTTAATAGAAAGTGGGTCTCTTTCTGAGAAACACATTGGTACAATTGCAACTTATTGGCACCATAAGATTTGATGGGATTCAATAGCAGCCAAGGCCCTAACAAAAGTTTAAAACAGTTTTTAGAAAAATAAAAATAAAAATCTAAAACAATAAAACTTTTTTCCCTCTACAAAGGCCTTTATGAAATAAAAAAACACAGCTTTGTGTGCCATATTAGTACACATATAAACTCTAGAAGGAGTTTGGCTGAAGACCACTTTCTATGACCACATTGAGACTTTAAGGCCTTGCACCTTTCTTCTTTTTATTTTATATTTTCTCTCTCTCCTTTCTCCAGCCCCAAGGTTATGGGGACTTTGTAAGTATTATTGGTTTGTAAGTGTGGTGAAACAAAAAAAAACAATAAAAATAGAATTAAAAATAAATATAAACTCTAAAATGACATCCCCAAAATATGTAATCCCCCTCCAAGAGGGAGAGAATGTTGCTTAAAAAGCCAGAAGAGATACAGTGAACAAGTGATCTTCTGCATCTACTGGATCCTTGGTGGACTTGTGGCCGGAAGCAGTGCTTTATGACTTCTATACCACTAATCTTATTACTCTACACCCTCCGATAGACCATTATAGTGAGCAAAAACTTAAGTAACTTTAAGGGGTTATCCAGGATTAAAAACATAGCCGCTTTCGGGCAAAAACAGCACCACACATGCCCTTAGCTCCATTCTTTTTAATGGAACTGAGCTGGTGTATCACACAAAAACTAAGGACAAAAGTTTGGCTGAAAGCAGCTATGTTTTTCTAATTCTAAATAACCCTTTAGAGGCTACTAAACTGTTTGCTAGCACGGGAAGCCAACCTGTGAAGGTCCTTTTGCAGAAGAACATTTATTTGTATTTGTCTTGTTTAACCCTTTTAAAAGCTAGAGTGAATTCAGTCTTATCCCCCCCTAGAGACTTTAAACCTGTATTGAAACTACAAACGAATCAATACCTTCTCTCCTATGCAGAAAGAAAAGTTGTATTGTGAACTACCTTCCGTGTGCTTACAAAGACTGTGGGGGAGATTTCTCAAAACCTGTCCAGAGGAAAAGTTGCTGAGATGCCCATAGCAACCAATCAGATCAATTCTTTCATTTTTGAAAAGGCCTCTGAAAAAATGCTAAAATTGCTATGGGCAACTCAGCAACTTTTCCTCTGGACAGGTTTTAATAAATCTCTCCCTGTGTGCTTATAACCGTTTACGCAGAGAACCACCTTAGTAGTTTACAAGTATGTCTGGCTAATATTTATACCACACCCGTACTCAGACACTACTGTACATCCATACATTGCTCCTGGGTCATGGATTATTTCCACAAGTGCAGACCCCATTTACAAAAGATTGCTGTGGTCATGAGATAGGTGCCCAGGGTTCAGCCACTGTCCTCCAGTTACTGTGATACTCTATCTGAACAAGTACATCCACCAGCTGGACTCCCCCCCCCCCCCCCCCCCCTCCATAACACCTTCAACCTTTCCCCATCAGGGTAGAGACCATGGAATCTAAGCAGATGGATAAAAGGTGCCTGGCTTGTCACTCTGCTGCCATCAACATAATCGTATCACCTGAATGAGGCGTAACTTGCCTTAATGTGACATAGTGTTTCATACAAGCGTCAATGGATGATGACATAGACCTAGGATATCTGTAGGCCAAAAAATTGTTCAAGTGTTAGTTATCAGTCCTGATTCCTCCCAAAATATTCAAGTGTGTCATGGTAGAACATGCCTGTCCTTTAAATACACCAGACGGAGGGCTCAGGTAAGAAACTGCTAGACACCTTTGAAGCTGCTAATCTCTGCAAGAAACAGATGATCCAACAGTAATGACATGATGGAAGCTCTCGGCAAAGAATCCAGCCCAAGAGACTGTTGACTAACATGGTTGAAATCGGCCTTATCTCCTAAATATCTGTAAAGTGCATCAAGTCTCCGCTGATAAGTATCGTATTTATCGCCGTATAAGACGCACTTTTTCTTCCCCAAAACGGGGGGGGGGGGGGGGCAAAATATGGTGCGTCTTATATGGTGAATCAACGGCCGGGACCCACAGCTAATACAGGACATCACCAATCGTGGTGATGCCCTGTATTAACCCTTCAGACGCGGCGATCAAAGTGACACTAACCCGGCTGCTCAGTTGGGCTGTTCAGGACCGCCGCGGTGAAATCGCGGCATCCTGAACAGCTTACAGGACACCGGGAGGGACCTTACCTGCCTCCTCGTTGTCTACTCCATGCCGGGATCCCCTGCATGGCGGCGCTCTCCTTCGACGTCATCACGTCGTCGCGCATGCCGCCGTCCCTTAATCCAATAGGAGCGGCGCGCATAGCGACGTGATGACGGCGACGTGATGACAGCGACGGAGAGCATGGATCCCGGGGAACAAGACGTCCGGAGCGTCAGGGACACGTGAGTATTACCTCCTATCCACTGGTCTTCAACCTGCGGACCTCCAGATGTTGCAAAACTACAACTCCCAGCATGCCCGGTCAGCCAACGGCTGTCCGGGCATGCTGGGAGTTGTAGTTTTGCAACATCTGGAGGTCTGCAGGTTGAAGATCCCTGTTGGGTGCAGAAACTTTTTTTTCTAGATTTTGCACCTTTAAAATTGGGTGTGTCTTATATGCCAGTGCGTCCTATAGGGCGAAAAATACGGTAATAAATTGATAATTCTGAGGAAAAAACGACATTCGGGAGAGTAGGTTATTCCCAGGACAGAAAAGTGCTGTGGGAAAAATAAAAAAAAACAAAAACCTAGGGACTGTGAAGATGTGAAGAATGCGATCGATAATGTAATGCTATTAAGTCACGGTTACAAACAGAAAATCATCACACAACATCAGACAAGAAAGTGCTCCCATTTTGCTCCCCCAATGAATTTATACTATTACAGTATTGATTGGGTTTTTCACAGAGTGAGCAGTGATTATCAAGTCTTTGCTCTCCCACACTGATATATAATGATAGAAATAACAAAAGGGAGGTTCCATTCGATTTTTAGGCCTCTTTTAACCCAGCTTTGTTGAGCACGAAATCCCAGACTGCATCAGGAAGAACAGAGAGGAAAGCAAATGCAATGTATTTTCTAGCTGTTTAGTGTGATAACACAGGGCTTTTCTGTGTGCTGAGAGGCCCATGCTGACCTTCCCAATAATGCCTCGACTCAAAGCATTCTTCCAGCAAACACTTTCACAAGACCTTTCTCGAAATTGTAAATGTTTAATTATCAATTCTTTTAGTAGAATTCCCTATCTAATCCTCCGCTAAACCTTCATGTTCCTAATTCTATATTCATGTCTCCATTGCCCTCTCGATGCTTTAACTTTGTCCTTCTTCTTTCTAAGATAACTATTTTTATATTATGCCTTTTATTGGATTTTATTATGCTTGGGCACTGATATGGTATTCAGCATTTCTTTCTCTTCCTTAAAGGGATTGTTCTTTTTGGCAAGCCTTTTTTACATACATATAATAGGAATGGGGATCCTCTTTACAACCACAAATGGCAATTATTTAGTTTCAAAGAACTGATCATGCTATGAATTATATGGATAGCCCATAGATTTTATGAGATGTGCTGCTTCATTTTACCTGCAGGGGCAGCATTCAGTTCATAGCCACTCCCACCAACTCACAGCTATATTTGGTAGTTAAAGGGGTATTCCAGGATAAAACTTTTTTATATATATATCAACTGGCTCCAGAAAGTTAAACAGATTTGTAAATTACTTCTATTAGAAAATCTTAATCCTTTCAATAATTGTCAGCTGCTGAAGCTGAGTTGTTGTTTTCTGTCTGGCAACAGTGCTCTCTGCTGACATCTCTGCTTGTCTCGGGAACTGCACACAGTAGAATAGGTTTGCTATGGGGATTTGCTTCTAAACTGGGCGGTTCCCGAGACAGGTGTCATCAGAGAGAAAAGAACAACTCAACTTCAGAAGCTCACAAGTACTGAAAGGATGAAGATTTTTTAATAGAAGTAATTTACAAATCTGTTTAACTTTCTGGAGCCAGTTGATATATAAAAAAAAAGTTTTTTTCCTGGATAACCCCTTTAATGCAGATCATTACTGAAAGCGGTTATTTTAAGGAAATTTACCTTTACATAAGAACATTACTGAATTACTTTGGGTTTCAGAAACATTGAGCATACTTGTCATTTCAGGTGGCTTTTCAGGATAAGCTGCCCTCTGTGCGTACAAGAGGAACAGCTTTATTTTACATGGCATTTATTTTACAGGCTTTATCTCTAATTTGTAGCTCTCCCCTTCCCACCTAATAGACTTGCATGTTTGTCTTGCAGACACAGGACAAAGCTGAGATGATTTTCAGTGAAGAAGATTGGAACACTAGCTGAGGAAAGGGATACATTTTGATAACAGGAGAAGGAAGTATTTTTGTCTATTAAGATATATTACAAAGTTTCTTATATTGTACTATTAAGTTATACAAAATTTCCTTTAAAGGACGGTGGGGGGGGGGGGCATTTACTAAGATGTGTGTGATTTAGTTCATTTTAAAGTTCTTTTTTTTATTTATTTTTTTGTCTGTTTATTTTTTGTTACACGCCCCCTCCCATAGACTTGCATAGCGGGGGCGGGGTTGACGTCACATGGGGGCGGAGTCGTGAGGTCACGATACTCCAGCCCCGTGGTCGCCACCCGGCTGTTTGTGAGCTGGCACCGCAGTGTGCAGCTCAAACAGGTGGGTGGCGAATACAAGATTGCGGGGGTCCCCAGCAGCGGGAGCCCTGCGGTGAGATATCTTATCCCCTATCCTTTGGATAGGGGATAAGATGTCTCAGGGCTGGAGTACCCCTTTAAGGGCGGTCCCGCTGTTCTGGCTCCATGGTAGCTCTGTAAATGCTAAAGGCCCCTGACAAAAATTCTTCAAAAGCTGAATGGTGCTCCTATTCTTCTGAGACCTGGTGTGCACCCGCAGAGCAGTTTACATCCAAATATGAGGTATGTCCTTACTTCTAAGAAATTTAATCACAAAATTAAGGTGATATTTTCTCTTATTACAACTTGTGAAAATGAAAAATTTGTGGTAACCCCAGCATTTTAGTGTAAAAAAAATTCCTTTTCACATCCCACTTTAATGAACATTTATCAAACACCTGTGAGGTGTTATGGCTCACTGTCCTGCTTGTTACGTTCCTTGAGGGGTTTAGTTTCCAAAATAGTATGCCATGTTTTTTTTTTTTGTTTGTCTTATTTTTTTTTTGCTGTTCTGGCACCATAGGGGCTTCCTAAATGTCACATGCCCCCTAAAAACCAATTTCAGCAAATTTTGCATTCCAAAATCCAATTGTCGCTCCTTCCCTTCTGAGCCTCTACTGCGCCTGCAGAACACTTTATATCCACATATGAGGTATTATTTTTGGGCTAACAATTTTGGGGGGAATTTCTCTCCTTTTACCCCTTGTAAAAATTCAAAAACTGGGTCTACAAGAACATGCGAGTGTAAAAAATTAAGATTTTGAATTTTCTCCTTCACTTTGCTGCTATTTCTGTTAAACACCTAAAGGGTTAACAAACTTTCTGAATGTCATTTTGAATACTTTGAGGGTTGCAGTTTTAATAATGGGGCCACTTATGGGGCATTTCTAATATGAAGGCCCTTCAAATCCACTTCTAAACTGAACTGGTCCCTAAAAAATTTCAATTTTGAATTTTTTGGGAAAAATTGCTGCTGAACTTTGAAGACCTCTGATGTCTTCCAAAAGTAAAAACATGTCAACTTTATGATGCAAACATAAAGTAGACATATTGTATTTGTAAATCAATATATAATTTATTTGGCATGTCCATTTTCCTTATAAGCAGAGAGTTTCAAAAAATGCTACATTTTCTCTCTATGCTCTGGTCCTTAAGGTGAAAATGGGCTTTAAGGGGTTAAAGTTCATAGGAAGAAGCACATTCTGTGTGAAACGGGCATTGCTTGCTTGTGTTAGTCTGCACCATGCACCTTTGTGTGTCCCACACAATGTTTATTGCTTGATTGTCAGTACTCCGGTGAGCTGCCGCTTCTTCTTTCTCTTGGAGTTTTAAAGTTCATCTTTACCTTTAAACTCTGAAATTGCATAAACTGTGGAAATGTATGGTATTATTGTAGTAATCCTAAGTTATAGCTTGTACTGATGCCAGAACTGCATTCATAATTCTGCTTTATTTATAACGAAAATCTCTCAGCATGCCTTACTGGCTCAATGTCTGCACAGAGCTCTCTCTGGTGATTTGCATTCTGGGAAATGACTTTACAATCATCTAATATAGAAAAAACAAAAGCCGCCCAAAGAAGTTATGATGATTCTGGTGATACCCACTGATGCACATTGGACAGTTATATTGGATTTCTGATTATTAACTGTCACACTCTGCGCTCCGGCCGCAAGCACCGGCAGTGGGCACATTGTCCCTGTGTCCTCGACTGGTGGCGGGGCTGACATTCGAATTGCGGGACGCGCCCGCATACGAACCCCAGCCTGTCACTCAACACTCTCCGCTGCTGCCTCCTCCTCTGTATCTCAGCTCCGGCACGTGCATCCCTGTCTCCTAGGGCGTGCGCGCATGCCGGAGCTCTGAAATTTAAAGGGCCAGTACGCCCATAATTAGTTGTTACACCTAACAATACATTATAAAGTCCCTGCACCTCCCACACTTCCCTGCCATCTCTTCAGTGCCCCTAGCCTGAGATTAAGCATTCCATATTGCCTGTTAGCCTTGCCTGTGTATCCAGACCTTCCCGCCACATTATTTGACTTCGCACATTTGCCCCCTGCCTTGACCTTCTGCTACATTTGACTACGCTACTGTCTCATCCTTCGGTACCTTGCCCAGCTACCTGTGTGGTCGAGCCATGTCGGGGGTAGTGACCTGGGTATCTCCTGCCGCAGCAAGCCCATCCTGCGGCGGGCTCTGGTGAAGACCAGCGGCACCTTAGACTACGCTCCCCGATACGGTCCGTGTCATCAGCCACACAGGTTAGAGGATCCACATCCTGCTCCGCAACATTAAAGGGGTACTCCGGTGGCCAATGTGTTTTTTCAGTTTCTACTTACCCTTGCAGGTGAGTTTTCTTCTTATCTCTGGTCTCGTGCTTGCTCTTTGTTTGTCTTTCTTTACCTTTCTTTGCACAAGTGTGTCATGTAGTATAGCATCTAATTCCGTTTTGCCTTTGCTTCAGAAACTAGAGCTCCCAGCATGCCTTGTAGCCTGTCTCCTCTTTCAGTGCCCTGTCCAACTTGTTTTGCATTGTCGCTCATCCCTGTTTGTGGGCGTTATTTTTTTTCTTCCCCTTTAGCACTCCCTTTCCCCACCCTGCTCATTATTAAAATCCTCCCACCCTCACTGTCAGCTTCTTACCCCACAGTAAGATAAGTCAAGGTGTAAGGTGTAAGTATAAGGTGTAAGACCCAAGCCAAAGTGAACCCATTGGTGAGCCAGAAAGACATCTTGGACTGTAAAGCATGGGATAAATGAAGAGTACTTGCACAGGAGAGGACTATCACTCATGGACAAAAAGGACAACCCTCCACAGTTCTGCAGTGTAACTGTGTGGGTGGGGCAATAGAGGAATCTGTGCAAGTTCCAGCAAAAAATTTAGTTTTAACAGGACCAGCCTTAGTCTGCATGGTGCTTGAGCAAATATGCCCCTCAGTGTTTCTACCCCATTGTGTAATGTTGCCATTTTTTCTCAGTTTCCACAGGACACATATGGGCAGGACACAACCGTTAATATTCTTGGAAATAGATTGAAACTGTGTTCTATGTGATTTTATTAATCCCTTTTTATAATTCGTTTCTGGAATATGGGGTGATCAAAATTTTTCATTTACCAAATTCATTGTGTGAAATAAATAACAATATATATTAATAGTTTGGATATTTCTAAATGCATTAATGCGATTTATGTGATTTTTCATATTTTCTTGTACAGCACATTGCAATATTTAAATATGTATACTGATATATTGCAGCGCACTAGCATTTTGCTGTTCTCCTATTAAATTATTTTTTTTATTTTTTTTGCCTATGCTTAACATCCACATTGAAATTCAAGTAGGGAATATAAAAGGCAATAAATGGAAAACGGGCACCAAGGTGGCACTGAATTTCAGGGCCATTTACCATTAATTAATGTAGTAGTGCCGCTCCTTTAGTGCCCTCTTTCTGCCCAGGTGCCATTTATTGTTTCCTTTAGAACCCTTTTGTTTCAAAGGGCAGAACACTGTCCTGATCAGCCCCCCTGAGCTATCTGGCAGATGTGTTTTATACTGCCTTGACTAAAGGGCAGGGGACATGTTCTGCTTCATTCAAGATTGGAGTCTCCCTTACTTGAGATGCTAACAAATGCCAAGGAAGACTGGATATATTGGTTGCCACCTTTTGTAGTTTTCCAAGATCAGATATCGTTTAGAAATGACTATAAATATTTATTTTTAGAACCTGAAAGAAATGAAAAAGTTAAGGACCTATATTTTCAGTTTTTACCTTACAGGGAGAATATTTTTAAACCACTTTTACTTTTGGCACTTCTACAAACTGCTGCTATTTTAATCAATAATGCATGCTCACATCTGCGTTCAAGTTTTCCATAGGGGATTCATCACTTTTGAAGGCAAGAATAGTGCAGCATGCAGCAGTATTCCTCCTATCTAAACCTTGATTTAACCCTGATGGACCTAATTATAAGTCCTTGGGGTTTGTTGGGCGCCACTTGGATTCTTTGTACAATGGATCCTACACAACGCCCTGGCTTTCTTGTAAAGGGAGCCTACTTGAGCAGCCCAAACTACAATGCAACAATTTGGTAACAATGAATTTCCACCTAAAATGATGCAGGAGTGGGATTGCAACTTCCAGTCACGTTTAATAAAGTATTTAGGATTAGCACGTAGGATTTGCGCAAGCAAAGCCCATGTGGTTCTCACTGCCTATAATATTTTAGCAGGAACAGTAGTCTATTTAAACATAGAGAATACAGTCTGAAGCACTAGGGAAATGTGCAATAAAAGAAGCAAGTTACTAATTAGTTATAATAACTCTACCTACTGTATATACATAATAACCACAGCCTGAAAAGATATGAATGACATTTGGAAAGAATTCATTACACTATATTCATGAATGCACAACCAGTATGTATCCCTGTGACACTGTCTCATTAATACATGGGTTTGGAACAATATGGTTGACGTCTTACAGTGCTAGAAGAGTTATTATGAAATGGCTATAGAAAATAAGAACTTGAGTTATTATTTAGTGAGGTGGGCAGGGATAGGTAATTGATTCTCAAACCTACCAGGATTCCACAGCCTGTGTCAAGACAGGCCCAAAGTGTTCAATTGACTTTGAAATGATAATAAATTCAATAAAATAAGTATAAATGGGTATATTTTGGATAATGTATGCCACAGACAGTATGTACAGTAAACCAATAATGGCCCATCCTCCAATTCCCTACACAAACTCATTAAAGGTAAGCCATCCTCATAACAGCTGTGAATTCACTTTAGAGCTGGGACCAAATTAAAGTGACTGTCATATTTGGGTCACAATGACCTTCTAGACACACACAGTCCTTAAAGACAAATAAAATGTGCAGATATGCTATACACCTTAGTAAGCAAATTATTAACAAACTGGCAATTTTATACAATCAGATAAAAAAAATGAATGTCCTGCTTATATCTTTTTATTGTATTAATGCAGTACTTTATGCAGGCTGGTTTTTATGGGACAAATGATGTTGAATATGGGATACCATTTTAAATACTACTATTTCCATTATCCCTAAAGCTATTCAAAGTTCTCAATACATTCACTAGTTATTATGAGGCAATTGAAAGAAAGCCTTAAAGAATACCTGTCACATTTGGTTTTATTAACATTTTACATAGAGCCTATTTAACATTTTATTTAGAGGCTTTTCAAATGTACAAAAAGAGTAATAAGATTATAATAAAAATGCATAAAAACGCTGCATATCAGAGAACAAAAAGGAAATCCAATATGGGGCGACTTTGATTGCATGTAATTGTATTATAAGCAATAAATATGTCAATATAGGTTGTCTAAAATAGACAACATCGTTCTCTCCCCAAAGGACAATGTTGTTTTTGGACCATGAAAGAAAAGCAAATTTTTTTAGCTTCACTACCATCCGTTTATTTATTTATTTATTTTTTTTTTTTTTTCCGTAATATTAGACAACAAACACAGGACATCATTTGCACTACTGAAAACAAAGAAATGCAGACACGAGGAAAAAAAGGGCACTCTGTTTGGTTTTTAAGGTTTCACTTTGCAGGACATATTAAAAATTGTCTTTAGAATGTCTTCAAATAAGGTACATTGAACCTCATATAAACAACAACACACAGCAGTTTCTGCCATGTCATTATTTATAAAACAAAACACAGGCCAAAATGAAAAAGCAGTAAAAAGTACACTCTTACTACTTTAATAGGAATTAAGAGGGTAAGTAGGAGCCAGGTGCTGTTAATCAAATAATAAATGGTTCATCAGCCAGTGTGACCACCTTTATAAAATCATAAGTTCTGGCAGTTTGTTGGTCTGGAGCTATCAGGCTCGTGGTAACACAATGCCAAAGAGGAAATACATCTGCAGTGATCTTAAAGAAGCAATTGCTGCCCATCAATCTGGGCAGGGTTAAAGGGGCATTTCCAAATAATTTGAAGAACATCATTCTACAGAGAGAAAGACTATTCACAAGTGAAAAACATTCAAGACAGTTGACAATCTACATCTCAGACTCTACAGACATCAGATAACCCTTGTGTTACCTTGCAATGACAGTGTCACTGGAGAAAATACAATAAGGAAGACATAAGTGTCCATTTACCACCCAGACTAAATCCTGTTGTGGGACATTACACATCCAACAGTGTGAGATCATTGCACATGGTCATCTGGGTTCCATGCCAGAGATTTAAAGGGGTTGTCCCCTGTAGACAACCCCTTTTCCACAAGAGCTTGCCGGTTTTGATTACTTTATTGCTGCATGTCACCCCTGTGGTATAACATGACACCCATTTAAATAAGTGGGTAACTATCAAATGGGAGCCACACTATCAGGCTAATAAAGCCTATAGACAGGGTTTGTTCTAATGGCTATGAAAACGCCTTTCCCACCCAGTCCTAAAAATAATTAACTATACTTGGTTTGAAATGTATCGTCCTACACTATTCATAATACTTTGTACAACATAAAGATCTATTATGAAGAAAAAGGATGTAGATGGATTTAAAGTAGTCTTAATGTTATCTTCAATCACTTCATATCGCCAAGTACCAACATACTCCCTCCCTTACAAATAACACTCCTTCCCAACTTGTACTCAGTTGGCAGATTTCTACACCTTTGAATGTAAATGGTCGCCTTCTCGATGAGTCCCTTAAGTGTTTGAAGATTTCAGGATGTAAGGATTCAGAAGATTACATCGCTCTTCTGTGAAATCCTCTTTTGACCGGAGGAATGTCATGATGACGGTTTTGGGACATCAAACTCCCAGTGCCCTAGTAAAAGTTCACCTATTAAAGGATAACTATCATCAATCTTTTAATGTTTTATGTAAAGCTAAATATAATTGATCTTTGGAGATACATGCATCATTTTAATTACGTGATTTGTAATGAATCTCCTTCACAAAGAGTAACTGTAAATGGAGAGCAGCACCTGCAGGAGAACAGGAGTCATAACATATACAGGCACAAAATTTTCTAAAAACATATATTTCTACAACTGAAATTACTTAATTAATTAATGATCTGAGAACCTTTGAACATATATTATGTAAGTATAGTATATTCATGAGGAGAGCACTCCTCTTGCGACTCTCCACCTCCCCAGCTACTTTTGGCGGTGAATGACAGCTGGCTTAAACCCCTTAATCTCAGTAGGGAAGGCGGGAAGCGTTCCCCTCCTCATCAGACTAGACTCATAAACTTTGTCTTCAGTATATTCCCTGTTCACTCAGATTGGTCAATGGCACAATATATTTTGTTCTAATAGGAGAAAAGACCTGTCCCTGTTTAATGCAGCAATTCTTCATGTCACCATCTACATATATGTTTAAATAAAATGACTGAAAACTTGCAATTACAATGAAAGCTTGGAGCAGATAACACAGGATTACACCACTAAGAAGAGGTGACGGACAGAGCTCACCACCTACCACCTACTGGACAGTGACCTCTACATGAAGGAGAATCCATCTCGGTGTGCGATGCAATAGTAACTTTATTAGGCTATATTCACACAGCTGAGTTCTCCAGTGGAATATTCCACTCTGAAATTCTGCTGTAGCAGAGTCCCATCGATATTAAGGGGATTCTGCTGCACTGTGCAGACATTGGTATTTCCGGGGCAGATTTGAAGCTGTGTTCATTTAGTTTACATTGAACTTTAGTTTACATCAAACATGCGCAGGACACTGTACGTATGAATAGATCCTTCTAAATCCTTTTTTTAAAGAAGGATACCATAGGTCCCCTACAGAAATGTGCCTTAGTCTATCCTTTCAAATAATAATACTGCACTTAATAAAGTGCTTACTCCATGTTTACTGCACATACAAAAACAACATTCCATATACATTTTAAAGGGGTACTCCACCCTAGACATCTTATCCCCTATCCAAAGGATAAGGGATAAAATGTCTGATCGCAGGGGTCCCGAAGCTGGGAACCCCCCGTGATCGCGGCTGCGGCACCCCAGACATCCGGTGCATGGACATCCGGTGAACTTCGCTCTGTGCCAGATGACTGGCGATGCAGGGCGGAGGCTCATGACGTCACGGTAACGCCCCACTCGTGACGTCGCGGCCATGCTCCATCAATGCAAGTCTATGGGAGAGTGCATGACGGCCATCAGGTCTCCTCCCCTAGACTTGCATTGAGGGGGCTTGGTCATGACATCACGAGCGGGGCGTGACGTGACATCACGAACTCTGGCGCTCCGGCGCTGCAACAGATGCTCTAAATGATCGCCGGCTGGGTGCAGGAGGAAGATCGCGGGGGTCCCCAGCAGTGGGACCCCCGGGATCAGACATCTTATCCCCTAAGATGTCTAGGGGCAGAGTATCCCTTTAAGAAGTATTGTTAGCCTTTATTTTAGAGGTAGTACTGATGTTTTATTGTTTAAAGAATATGTTTAAAGAATATGTAAAAGCAATTTGTCAATAGATCAATTTTAGTTAAAAAAAGAATCACTTTTTTGGTTGATATTCATTTATTTTTATTTTTTATCTACAACAAAGCTAAGAGTCTAGCCATTACCAGTTGTTATAATTTTAACTTAGACTTGGCCTGAGGCATTATGATGTTCTCAAGGTCTTGGATATGGGAGGAATATCTGGCAAAATAATTAGGCAAATTAATGACTCTGTTTTATTACTACTTATTGATTCTATATCTTTATTTGGCATGCCTGGTGAAGTGCTGCTATATCAATTAATCTAATTACATCTAAATATCCAGATAAATTGTGCTGCTGCTTTAATTATTATTTATACAGAAGATTCAATTACTCTCCTCAGTATTGCCTGACAGGTTCCTATAAAGCTTTTCTGTTGATGAGGCAGATTTTTTATTTTTTTTGGATTAGACCGAGTTCACACAGTGTGGCTACAATCTGCATGACCCCTACTTTTGCTGTTGTAGAAAGACTGGTTAAATTTACTGCCTTTCTGTGGATTTTAATTTCTGAGGACCTAAAGCCTATACAGATTATTTTCCCAGCATGTGAACGGGGATTAAAAGATGCTTGTTTGGCTTTTGTTGGCACTTTTGCTTTTTTTTATTTAAAGAAACACAGATGTTTTGTAAAGATATGTCTAAGATAAATGCACGTCGGTGGAGAAAGCCATTACACCTGGAGTGTGATTTATTAAGATACAACATTTTCCTTATTCTAGTACCGTATTTATCGGCGTATAACACGCACTTTTTAAGCTAAAATTTTTAGCCTAAAGTCTACCTGCGTGTTATACGTTAATAAGCCACTGCAGTTCAATGATTTAAAGCGGGCGCTTTAAATCAATGAACTGCAGCGGCTTTGCAGGTGCAGAGACCTGCCGTCACTGCCGGCTTCTCTGCCCCTGCCTGTCCTGGGGTCTAGAGCCCTGCTGCCGGCCCTTCTCTCCCCCTGCTATCGGTGCCGCTGCCCATTCTCTCCCCCTGGCTATCGGAGACAAGCGGCGCCGGCAATGGGGCAGCGGCGCCGACAGACAGGGGGAGAGAAGGGGCAGCCCACTGCCGGCGCCGCTGCCCCGTTGCCTCCCCCATCCCCGGTTGTATAATTACCTGTTGCCGGGGTCAGGTCCGCGCTGCTTCAGGCCTCCGGTGTGCGTCCCCTGCGTCGTTGCTATGCGCTGCGAGACGCAATGACGTCACTAGTCATTGCGCCGTGCAGTGCATAGCAACGACGCATGGGACACACACCAGAGGCCTGAAGCAGCGCGGACCCGACCCCGGCAACATGCAATTAATTATACAACCGGGGATGGGGGGGGCAACGTGGCAGCGGTGTCGGCAATGGGTGCCACTGCCCCTTCTCTCCCCCTGGCTATCGGCGCCGCTGCCCCATTGCCGGCGCCACTTCTATCCCCCTGGCTATGGGCGCCGGCAATGGGGCGCTGGCACCGATAGTCAGGGGGAGAGAACGGGCAGCGGTGCAGATAGCCATCGGGAGAGAAGCGGCGGCATCAGGGCTCTAGACCCCAGGAAAGGCAGGGGAGATAAGTCGGCAGCGACAGACTCTCTCCCCCTGCCTTCCCTGGGGGTGTATCGGGGTATACGCATGCACACACACACACCCTCATTTTACCAAGAATATTTTGGTAAAAACTTTTTTTACCCAAATATCCTTGGTAAAATGAGGGTGCGTGTTATAGGCCGGTGCGTGGTATACCCCGATAAATACGATATTTAGAGATGAGCAAATTTTTAGAAAAATTTGACTCGGATGATTTGCCGAATCTTCCCCCAAAAATTTGTTGTTATGAATTTATTGGTGGCGAATCGCTATTAAAAATGGCTATTTCTGGCCTACAGAGAGCCTCAATAGGAGTGTAAAACACTTTGCCTTGTCCTAACATGCTGTGTGCTGTGTTAGTGAAATAATACTATTATTCAGTATGGCATGCAGATTACAGGCACCTCAATTAGAATCACTGCCGCAGAGTGTCTGGATTTGGCAGCAGGAAGACCATATAGTGTCAAAATTGAAGAGAATAAATAGATTCTTTATGTAATTTTTATTTTATTTTATTTACATTTTTTGAGTACCCATTCTGGTGAGCATATTGCAAGCGGTCCACCGCAAGGTGAGCTACCACCTATTCCAGCCAGTGCCTCTCAGTGTGGAGGTGGCGGCAGCATGAGGAGACCACATAGTGGCTGAATGACACAGCCTAGAGTTGGTGGCAGAATGAGGAGAACATATAGTGGCTGAATGACACAGCCTGGAGTTGGCAGCAGATGAGGAGACCATATAGTGGCTGAATGACACAGCGTGGAGATGACAGCAGCATGAGGAAAAACATATAGTGGCTTAATGACACAGCCTGGAGTTGGCAGCAGCATGTGGAGACCATATAGTGGCTGAATGACACCTTTTGGAGGTGGCGGCAGCATGAGGAGAACATATAGTGGCTGTATGACACAGCATGGATGTGGCGGCAGCATGAGGAGAACATATAGTGGCTGTATGACACAGCCTGGAGTTTCCGGCAGCATGAGGAGACTATATAGTGGCTGAATGACACAGCATGGAGGTGGCAGCAGCATGAGGAGAACATATAGTGGCTGAATGACATATACTGGAGTTTGTGGCAGCATGAGGAGAACATATAGTGGCTGAATGACACAGCGTGGAGGTGGCAGCAGCATGAGGAGAACATATAGTGGCTGAATGACACAGCCTGGAGTTTGTGGCAGCATGAGGAGAACATATAGTGGCAGAATGAGACAGCCTTGAGGTGGCGACAGCATGAGGGGAACATATAATGGCTGAATGACACAGCCTGGAGCTGGCATCAGTATGAGGAGAACATATGGTGGCAGAATGAGACAGCCTGGAGGTGGCAGCAGCATCATCAGGAGTCCTGAAAGTGACCCGGTGACAGAGTGATGCGGTGGGTGGCAATACTAGTACCCGGTGACGAAGGTGGATGAAAAAAGGAGAACTTGGCATCAGATGTGTGGCATCAGGCGGTTGGCAGGATCAGAATAGAAGCTGAGGCAGGTAGGCAGAAGAAAACGGTCTCTTTTGTAAAAGTGTTAGTGTGCACAAGTAATTATTGAGGATATGCATTACATAAAATGTAACTTTTAATAATATGCTTAGGATAAAATATATGGAGGGTGGAATTCCAACGTGTGGAAACGTCGCATATCAGACTATGTTGGGGGATGCCGTTCTGATGCTGCAGCTCAAGGAGGGTGTGCATTGCCGTGTATGAGTGGCTGAAGTGCATGCAAATTTACCTTCCATATGTTAGGATGTCTTTCAGATGGGGGGGGAACACTTCAGGAACCACTTGACAACCAGATTGAACACGTGTGCTATGCAGGGCGCATGTCTCAGGCTTCCTTGTTGCAGTGCAGACAAGATGTTCTTCCCGTTGTCAGTCACCATGGTACTGCCTTCTTTGCATAAAAATGACGGCTTGGTACTCTCCACCTCAGCTCGGCACAAGCCATCAGTTCTCTGAAAGGTGCAGAGTCCCCCACTTGAAAAGGGAGGGACTGCAGCACCAGCAACTTGGACAGGAGTACATTCAGCTTCTGCGCTGTTGGATGAGTGGGCGTATACTGTTGTCTCTTGGACATGGCTTTGCCGATGGATTGCCTGGTGGAATGATTGACTCGAAGTAGGAGGAGCAGGAGCATCTGGAGCGACATAAGATGGGTATGACACACAGCTCCCTTCGGCTGAGGTGGTGGAGCCTTGGTTGGCTGAAAAAGGGAGCTGTGTGCCACTGGGTGATGCAGAAGGCTGGACCACCACATCAGATCCACAGTTCTCCCAGGCTGTTTATGGTGACACTGCATATGTTGACGCAGGGCCGTTGTGCCAACATTCTGACCCTGGCCACGCTTCACCTTCTACCAACACATCTTGCATGTGGCCAGGTTAACCTCCTCCGGATGCTTGATGAAAAACTACCTCACCGCCGAATAGCTGATTTTCCCACCAACAGTCCGCACTGTTTGACTGCAACTGTCGCCGACTCCAGGAACCCCTGTTTCATTACCTCCCAGGAAGGTAGGCGGCCACGAAGCAGGTGGTTTACTCCGGGCACGTTTGGCTCCAGACTTTCCATTTCTGCCACCATGCTGACTGCCAACCATGCTACCACCTTGCATGCTCAGCTGCTATCTCACAGGCAACCTGCAACCCTCTTCTCCTGATGATGCCCTTTCTGCACCCGGCTCCCAAGTGCAATCGGCTTCATCACCATCTTCGAGTTGTGTCTGCACGTCACTGATGTCCTCCTCAGGTTCCTCAACAGTGTCTGCTTCAGGAGCCTGAATGCTTGCAACACCACCTCCCATGTCACTCTCATCATCCCTACTTGCCCACTTAGCGTAGGAAGCGGCAGATATCTCCTTCAATTCTTGGATGGGCAGTAGCTGCTGACTGTCCTCTAGATCTTCCTCACTAAATAGTGGAGCTGAACCCACAGCATAAGATACTTCTGTGGGGGAGGGAACAGCAAAGGACAGAGGCAATGGGAGGACAGGGACTGCTCGCGGGCCATTCCAACTGAGGGTTGCGTCTGAGAAACCCACCGACTGTTGACTGGGGGTGTCAGATGTCACTTGTGATGAAGTGGATGACCGGGTTAACCAATCAATGACAGCAGATGGGTTGCTGTTCGAGACACGACTACTAGCTGATACCGGGAGCTCAGGCCTCTCGCTGCGACTCCTGCTGCCACTCGCCCCTACTCTGCTGCAACCTCTGCCTGATAAATTTAGGCCTCTGCCACTCCTCTGTGCATGTCCTGGCACTGCCTGACATAATTAGTGCGTATATGAGGGGAGTACAATAGACTCCACTACGCTTAAAAAAGTATTTGTGTACAACACCAACCGCTGAGTATTTTTGCCTGGCCTTTCACAGTATGTAGGCCCTTGAGATTTATTTATTTTTTTAATCAACTGGTGCCAGAAAGTTAAACAGATTTGTAAATTACTTCTATTAAAAAATCTTAATCCTTCCATTACTTATTAGCTGCTGAATTCTACACAGGAAATTATTTTCTTTTTGGAACACAGAGCTCTCTGCTGACATCTCGAGCACAGTGCTCTCTGCTGACATCTCTGTCCATTTTAAGAACTGTTCTTAAAATGGACAGAGGTGTCAGCAAAGAGCACTGTGTCATGATGTCAGCAGAGGGCTCTGTGTTCCAAAAAGAAAATAATTTCCTCTGTAGTATTCAGCAGCTAACAAGTACTGGAAGTATTAAGATTTTTTTTAATAGAAGTAATTTAAAATCTGTTTAACTTTCTGCTACCAGTTGATAAAAAAGAGGTTTTCCACCAGTGTACCCCTTTAACAGGTACAAAATAGTATACCACTTAGATGTACGTATGTGGTATGCACTTATGAGGGGAGAAAAATGCACTACAGTATGCTTAAAAAAGTATTTGTGTACAACACCAGCCAGTGAGTACTTTTGCCTGGCCTTTCACAGTATTTAGGCCCTATAGACTTTACCAGGTACAAAACAGTACGCCAATTAGATGTACGTATGTGGTATGCACTTATGAGGGGGAAAAAATGCGCTATAGTATGCTTAAAAAGTATTTGTGTACTTTTGCCTGGCCTTTCTCAGTTTCTAGGCCCTTGAGAATTTAACAGGAACAAAAT
This sequence comes from Hyla sarda, assembly GCF_029499605.1. Taxonomy (NCBI): domain Eukaryota; kingdom Metazoa; phylum Chordata; class Amphibia; order Anura; family Hylidae; genus Hyla; species Hyla sarda. Next base: position 252,865,687 of record NC_079190.1, on the reverse strand, counting down.
AGTACACCACTTAGATGTACGTATGTGGTATGCAGTTATGTGGAGAGAAAATGCACTACAGTACGCTTAACAAAGTATTTGTGTACAACACCAGAAGTTGAGTACATTTGCCTGGCCTTTCACAGTATCTAGGCCCTTGAGACTTTAACAGGTACAAAATATACCACTTAGATGTACGTATGTGGTATGCACTTATGAGGGGAGAAAAATGTGCTAAAGTATGCTTAAAAAAGTACTTTGTACAACACCAGCTGGTGAGTACTTTTGCCAGGCCTTTCACAATATCTAGGCCCTTGAGACTTTAACAGGTACAAAATAGTATTTTTCTCCCCTTATAGTACACTTATCAAGGGAGAAAAATGCACTACAGTACGCTTAAAAAAGTATTTGTGCACAACACCTGAAGTAAACACCAGTGATGCAGCACACAGTCGCTGTGTACTACACCCAAAATTGCACTCCTCTCTCAGTCTCACTCCCTTTCCTATCAGTGCTTCTAGGCAGGATTTGTGCTTGAGCTGAATCATTACTGTTTTGTGCAACACATTGTGCAACACACTGCTCTCTGTCCCTCTCTGTAATAGAACACTGTAGACAGTGACTATGAGGTGAATCACTGCAGTAAGAATGCTTTTCTGTGAAACACACACTACTCTGTCCCTCTCTCTGTGCAACAGAACGCTGACTTGACTAGGAGGTGAATCGCTGCTGGAAAAAAGCTTTTCTGTACAACACAATGCACTGTCTGTCCTCATCTATCTCTCTGCAATGAAAGGCTGAAGCGACTGGCCGCAATATGGCTTCCGAAAATATAGGGCTGTGACATCACAGGAGTGACTGGCTGCTGATAGGCTGCATGCTGCATGTGATTCAGGGTCATCCCGCCTACCCGTGTTACTGCCTTCTCAGGATTCCTTGCCCCATGTCCTCACATGTGGATCCACCATTTTAGATGCCCTGGAGCCTGGACCACACAAAATGGAGTTTAATGAAGCAATTTGCGCTATACAATCGCGGTGATATTTGCTTTCGTTGCAAATCGAATATTTCCTGAAATTCGTAACAAATTTCTAACTTTGTCTGCTCTAGTAGTGTGTATGCATAGCTACAGTGTAGGGGTTGTGCAATTATTCTCAATTTTGGTAAGTGATCTTGGCAAATGATTTTGCTAAATAATGTGAGCCAGAAGGGTCTCACGCTTTCTAAAGATCCCCAAACCCACTGTTTCATAAATCTTCCCTTGCTTGTAGCCTTCTTCCCATGTGCATCCATCCTGACTCTATTTTAAGGAGCAGCACATAGCATAGGTCTTTGGATATTTAAGCCCTGCCCCCACGCTCATTTAGAACCACCCTTAACCTGCCAGGAAACACCCACAAAAATCTGGGAATGCCCAAACCCCACCCAAACTCAATCCCTTGAGGTTGGCCCTGGCCCCTTGGACTGTTGGCAATTATGATTTGTGATGTACTCTGCTCCTATTATATATGCACGCTAGCTGAGTACCCAGCGCTGCCCGGTTTTTCTTACCTTATCCTTGTGGGGGAAAATCAACAAAGGAGGAAGCTTTTGTGCTCATATCTTGGCCCAAAATCCTGATCCCATATCCCCTCCTCATATACCGACCCCAAATTCCCTCCTCATATTCCAACCTCATATTCTGTCCTCATATCCCGTCCCCATATCCTGGCCTCATATCCCATCCCCATATCCTGTCCCCATATCCCAACCTCATATCCCATCCTCATATGCCAACCTCATATCCCGTCTCCATATCCCAACCTCATATCCCATCCTCATATCCCGACCTCATATCCCGTCCTCATATCCCGACCTCATATCCTGTCCTCATCTCCCGTCCTCATATCCGTCCCCACAGCTAATCCTCATTTCTAATCCTCCTATCCCGTCCTCAGGTGGGGCTGCGTTGTGGTAAAGATATTGTAAGCTGAAAATAAAAGGGTGTGGCTCAAAAGGTGTGTGTGTCTTTGTGAAATGGGGTGTGGGTTACCAGCTGGACTGACACGGAGCTTGTGGAGTAAGGCACCAGAAGTCCTAGGTATATACTTGCATGGGACTTGAAACAAAAACCCCATGCTTCCCATATGGGGCAGGTTAGGGGTTAATTTAACTATTATACATTTTTATTTGACATAAAAGTAACATGTGACCAAGTATTATTGAAATATCTCCAGCTGTTTGGAAATTATGCAGTAACATAAATTTCCCATAGACTTGTATGGGACTGGCGATCTCCCTGCAGCACCAGCATTCTATGCGGGAGCTGCGTCTCCAGTTTCGGAAACCTCCGGGTTTCGGGGACTGGGGACGTGACGTCACGCCACGCCCCCTCCATTCATGTCTATGGGAGGGGTTGAAACTGGAGAATGCGGGTGCTGCAGGGAGATCGTGGAGGGTCCCAGCAGTGGGCCCCCATGATCAGACATCTTATCCCCTATCCTTTGGATAAGGGATAAAATGTTTTTGCCCGGAATACCCCTTTAAATAAGAACCCAGACCCTGGCAAATGGGGGCTGAGTAAGGGTTAAATCACCTATCCTACGTTTGTTGTTGACATATAAGTAACATGTGTGCCAAGTTTCATGTTAATATCTTTAGCCCTTTGGACGTGATTCTTGAACATACACGCACACACACATACATACACACACACACATGTGATAGCCTGGAGGATGTAGGGTATGGGGAGCGTAGCTGTGCGGTAACTAAAGGGTGCTTGTTAACCCTTGCAATTCGTGATGCCAGGGTGCGGGCTCCTCATTAATGCTTGTCCTACCGCCACCCTTCCCAAGAGCAATAAGGAGGTATATAATAATAGATTGTCCACAACCGGAAAGATTTCTGAAACAGGATTAACTTTTACTGAAGATTTTCTGCAAGCTTCAATAACAGAACAGTCTCTAAGCATAACAACTGCTTTCCTTGGAGATTGACAAAGGTTGGGACTTTAGCATTTAGAGTCTTTAAATATTGTGTGCTGTTCCACTGGATTTATGGGATTTAGTTGCGGTCCAGTAATCACGCTAGCATTAGCGGGGGTTTAGATTAGAACTCCACACACATTTGGGAAGATTTATGAAATCCAGTGGAGATGAAAAGTTGACCAGTTGCCCATAGCAACCAATCAGATCACTCCTTTCATTTTTCAGAGGTCTTGTTGAGAATGAACGAAGGGATCTGATTGGTTGCTATGCAACTGTCCAACTTTTCCCTGCACGGGTTTTGATAAATCTGCTGCATTGAGTTTTTTTATATATGTATATATATATATATATATATATATATATATATATATATGTAGATACATATTTCTTCCTCTAACTACTGCACCTTGTGTATACAGACAGAAGAGAAGAGCAGCAAATAGATGACTGCATTCTTGTTTGTGGTCAAAATTAATTAATGTTTGGGTTCTGATGAGTGCTACTCTTGATTTAATATATATATATATATATATATATATATATATATATATATATATATCATTTATTATTTTTTTTTACATAATTTTTGGCTTATTTGTCCAGACCAGAAATAAGAGAGGAGTGGAAACAATGTCCCCAGAGCACTCTAGGGGAAATTTCTCATTAGCAAACAATGCAAAACCTGCTGCACAGGTGTGCGGTTTTACCAGTTGCTTAACAGAATGTATTATGTGGTGCACGTCACATCATAAATTTGCGCAAAGGAGAGGAAGCCCTTGGATAGCCAGCTGATTACTGGATTAATTCTACGCAAACATAATTTTTGTGCAAGTGATAAATTCAGCGCATCATCTAGGGCATCTGCTAACCACACCCCTTAGAAGTTCACAAGAAAAATTATGCAGCCAACGCAGACAACATAAAAAATATCACAGAATTCGATATTAGAAAATTTAATAAAAACACACTGCACTGCATTTTGCAGGTGCCTGCAAGTTCATAAATCCCCCCCCCTCTGTGTACCTAGGATGCGCAAAGAGACTTCCACTGACAGTTACTTAGCAACACAGTATGACAACAAAAGGCAGTGTGAGTACACGTGACAAATAACAATACAGTAATCTAGTTTCAACAAGTTTATTGTCTAACCTGATGAAACACTCAATCTGTTCTCGTCCTTCAAAGTCGCTCATTAAAGCAAATTTCCAGTAGTTTTTTCAACATTTCTTTTAGAGCGGTGACTCGGGGGACTCTTTTATTCACTATATTTTTCAATAAGCTTTTTTTCTAAGCTATTAATTTCAGGCTGTGACCTCCATTGACATAAATGTAACCGTAAGCCAAGGACTTTGCATTGCTAGCTCCCAGCCTATGTTCGCACAATGCAGCAAAAACAATGAGGGAATACCAAAATAACAAAAGTAGACTTCTTCCCTTTCACATGGCACGGTGTGTTTATACTGTACCTTAGACGTTTCAGTAGCACTACAGAGGTGTTCTTACGGGAAATAGGAATTTACCTAGTGTTTACGTAGTGTCCTAGTAAACTAAGGCTATGTGCCCACTTGTGTTGTGGCTTTTGTTCATAATGGAAGTCAAAACTTTTTCCAGGAACATTTATCAGATGTATACCACCAATCCT